>NW_011495025.1:5399010-5402094 GCF_000754665.1 Bison bison bison | reverse complement strand
TTGTGGATAGGAGTGGCCAGGAAAGGGTTCCTGGAGGATGCTGGGGAACAAGCTGGCTCCCCAGTAAACTCACAGGATGGTTCAAGTGGAAGGAAGGGATGGGAAAAGAAGACTGGAAGAAAGGTGTGAACAACGTATGTAAGTAGGAACACAGTGGGACAGTTTACATTGAGCTGAGGGTTCAAGGCAAGAACAGCGGGACACACAGTAGTAGAGGCCGAGCCCGACTGGGGAAAGTCTTGCCCACAAGAGGTGAATATTCTCCTAGGCAATATCAGGCTCTGAGCAAATAAATGACAAGACAAAGACTGCATTCTAAGTGTATTACTATCCATGTTGGAGAAAACAAATGACTGCAATATAGAAGAAGGAGCATAGAGAATCAAAGGCTGGGCCAGATCTCTGTTTAACCACTTACTAGTTGTTTGATTTGAAAGTCAGAATCCCTCACTGCCGCAGCTTCTGCATCAGAAGAGGGGATGTGAAGTTTTTTTTTTTATAGATTCGAATTGAATAGCAGACATGAAAGCACTTTTAACATCAGAACGTGCTACACAAGCAGAATGAGAGCGGAACAGTCTTAAGGCAGAGACTTCAACTGCTAAGGATGGTAGTGTTTAGAAAAGATGATGAGAGTCTGAGGTAGGGTGATGGCAGGAAAAACTTAAGTATGGTAGTGTTCAGGACTGGAACAGTATTATAACTGATTTTTATCATGAGCATTGCTAAGGAAGGAGGAGGTATATAGTGCCTGAACAGAGAATGGCAGAAACAGGAACTGATGGAAGGCTGGGAAGCAGGGTGAGGGGGCAAATTAGATTTCTGGACAAGTGAAAATGACCACCAGGCACACAGTAATGGAACAGGAAAGGGAGGGGGCAGGGCCAGGGATGGAGATTTAGGCCTGGACCTTCTTTTCTTGATCCTGGTTCACCCGCTCCCTAAGGGGTCTCCTCCAGATGGTTCTGAGTGCTCAAAGCATTTTCAAACCTGCTAGGCACTCTGGCTCCACCACCATCTCCTGAGGCCATACCACCATCCCCCCCCCACTCACTGGAACCCCTCTGATGGCTTGTCTACAGTCCTACACACATACCCCCCACTACCCTGCTTAGAACCTGCCAACTACCTTCCATTGTGCAGAGAACTCAGTCTAAGCTCTTCACTCTAGTAGAGGAAGCTCTACATAATTTGGCCCAGATTCCCTTCATGTCATCATCTTCTACCATGTTCAAGAAACAGGGATCT
The DNA here is from genome assembly GCF_000754665.1 of Bison bison bison. Lineage (NCBI taxonomy): Eukaryota > Metazoa > Chordata > Mammalia > Artiodactyla > Bovidae > Bison > Bison bison. Next base: position 5,400,846 of record NW_011495025.1, on the reverse strand, counting down.
ACTCTCCATTTCTGGACCATGCCAACCTTATCCTCATCGTTGGGCCTTTGCACTACATATTTCCTTTAGGGGAAAAAATAGATAATACTTCCTGAGTCCTTGCTATGTACGTGCATTGTACGTATCTTAACCCACTTAATCCTCCTATCTCTATGTAAGGTAAATATTGATATTAGATCTATTTTACAGAGTTGACATATGATCCAGAAACCCCACATCTGGGCATATATTCTGAAAAAACCATAATTTGAAAAGATAAACGCACTTCAGTATTCACAGCAGCACTAGTCACAATAGCCAAGATATGGAAACAACCTAAATGTCCACTGACAGATAAATGGATAAAGAAGATGTGGTAAATTTACATAATGGAATACTACTCAACTACTCAGCCATAAAAAAGAACAAAATAATACTATTTGCAGCAACATGGATGGACCTAGAGACTATCATACTCAGTGAAGTGGGTCAGAGGGGGAAAGACAAATATATGCAATCACTTATATGCAGAATCTAAAACACGAAACAAATGAACAAACCTACGAAAAAGAAAGACTCACAGACACCGAGAAAAGATTTATGGATGCCAAGTGTGAAGGGGTGGGGGAGGCAAGGACTAAAGTTTGGGGTTAGCAGCAAACTATTATACATAGGAAGCACAAGATCCTACTATATAGCACAAGGATACACATTCAATACCCTGTGATAAACCATAATGGAAAAGGATATTAATGTGACGCTGATGTATGGAACAGTCTTATGGACTCTGTGGGAGAGAGAGAGGGTGGGAAGATTTGGGACAATGGCATTGAAACATGTAAAATATCATGTATGAAACGAGATGCCAGTCCAGGTTCAATGCACGATACTGGATGCTTGGGGCTAGTGCACTGGGACGACCCAGAGGGATGGTATGGGGAGGGAGGAGGGAGGAGGGTTCAGGATGGGGAGCACATGTATACCTGTGATGGATTCATTTTGATATTTGGCAAAACTAATACAATTATATAAAGTTTAAAAATAAAATAAAATTAAAAAAAATAATATATATATGTAAAATGGAATCACTGTGCTGTACAGCAGAAATTTACACAACATTGTAATCAACTATACTTCAATAAAAGTAAAATGTATATATATATGTGTGCAGGTATAAGTGTGTGTGTGTGTGTGTATGTGTATTAAGTCACCAAAAAGAACTATTTTACAGATGGGGAAACAGAGACTCAGAAGAGTTAAGGAAACAGTCCTAGGGCCTATGGTTTGAATTGTAAACAGCAGAGTTTGGACCTGAATTCACTCAGTGTGGCAATCAATAAATATTTGCTGAATGAATGAGGATTAAGAAAAGTTTGTTACCGTTATGAGAATTTTGGAGTTGCAAAGCACCTTTGAAATAATAATTTCAACATCCTTTTTTATATCTGAGAAGAGCTGTTAAAGACACAATGCCATTCTTATACAGATGGCCAAAATGCACATGAAAGTGAAAGCGAAGTCACTCAGTCGTGTCTGACCCTTTGCGACCCCATGAATCGCAGCGCGCCAGGCCTCCCTGTCCATCACCAACTCCCGGAGTTCACCCAAACTCCTGTCCATCGAGTTGGTGATGCCATCCAGCCATCTCATCCTCTGTCGTCCCCTTCTCCTCCTGCCCCCAATCCCTCACAGCATCAGAGTCTTTTCCAATGAGTCAACTTTTCGCATGAGGTGGCCAAAATATTGGAGTTTCAGCTTCAGCATCAGTCCTTCAAATGAACACTCAGGACTGATCTCCTTTAGGATGGACTGGTTGGATCTCCTTGCAGTCCAAGGGACTCCCAAGACTCTTCTCCA
>NW_011495025.1:5370802-5398454 GCF_000754665.1 Bison bison bison | reverse complement strand
ACGTACTCCTTTTCCTATTTGGAACCAGTCTGTTGTTCCATGTCCAGTTCTAACTGTTGTTTCCTGACCTGCATATAGGTTTCTTAAGAGGCAGGTCAGGTGGTCTGGTATTCCCAACTTTTTCAGAATTTTCCACAGTATTAGGGAAATGCAAATCAAAATTACCATGAGGTATCACCTCCCACTAGTCAATATCACCATCATCAAAAAATATACAACAATAAATGTTGGCAAGGGTATGAAGTAATGGGAACACTTCTATATTGTTGGTGGGAATGTAAATTGGTATGGGCACTATGGACAACCGTATGGAGTTTCCTTAAAAACTTAAAACAGAAGCACCATATAATCCAGAATTCCTACTCCTGGATATATACCCAGAGAAAATCATAATTTGAAAAGATACACACACTCTAATGTTCATTGCAGCACTATTTACAATAGCCAGGACATGGAAGCAGCCTAAATGTCCATCGACAGAGGAATGGATAAGAAAGATATGGTACATATATATACAATGAAATATTACTCAGCCATAAAAAGGAATGACATAGTGCTATTTGAGGCAACGTGGAGGAACCTAGAGACTGTCATACTGAGTGAAGTAAGTCAGACACAGAAAGATAAATATCAGATGATACTGCTTATATGTGGAACCTAAAAAAAAAGCATACAAAGAATCTGTTTACAAAAGAGAAATAGTCACAGATGTGGAAAACAGACTTACAGTTATCAAGGGGGGAAAAGGGTGGGGAGGGATAAATTGAGAGACTGGGATAGACATATATACATCACTATATATAAAAAGGTAACTAATAAGAATCTACTGTATAGCACAGGTAACTCTATTCAATACTCTGTAATGCACTATATGGGAATAGAAATGAAAAGGAGTAGATATATGTATAACTTATTCACTTTGCAATATAGCAGAAACTAATACAGCAGTTAATTATACTCCAATAAATATTTTAAAAAGAGAATTAACGGTGAATATTTGTTCAAAGAATTCTTTAAAATAATAAAAATTATATACTCTAATTCATAATCTTATCATTTCTAAAAATTCTGGCCATATAAATGGTGAGTAAATGGCCATATACTTTAGGTGAGAATTTCAGCTCTTTACTAAATAAGAAGTCAATCTATCTCAAAAAAAAAAAAAAAAACCACCATAGTGCCCATACCAATTTACATTCCCACCCAGTCTTTAAACTTTCAGTTTAAACTCCCCAAAGTCAAAGAATTGATGCTTTTGAGCTGTGGTGTTGGAGAAGACTCTTGAGAGTCCCTTGGACTACAAGCAGATCAAATCAGTCAATCCTAAAGGAAATCAGTCCTGAATGTTCATTGGAAGGACTGATGCTGAAGCTGAAGCTCCAATACTTTGGCCACCTGATGTGAAGAACTGACTCATTAGAAAAGACCCTGATGCTGGGAAAGATTGAAGGCAGAAGGAGAAGGGGACGACAGAGGATGAGATGGTTGGATGGTATCACCGACTCAATGGACATGAGTTTGAGTAAGCTCCAGGCGTTGGTGATGGACAGGGAAGCCTGGTGTACTGCAGTCCATGGGGTCACAAAGAATTGGACACAACTGAGTGACTGAACTGAACTGAAACTCCCAGTGCGCCCAATGTTCCTGTTGGTGCAGTTAAGCAAAACTCAAGCTAAATGCTGCAGACTAGGCTTCACATGGTCAATACTATCAGTATATTCTTATAACTAAATCTGACCCTGTCCTGTCTCAGGGTACACATGAACTCTAATAAGAAAAGCACTACTGCTGGCTTTAATTTCTTCAGGGAAAGCTGTTTTTATATAGACAGAACTAGAACAGGTATCCAACTAATTACACAATATAAAGAAGAGGGAACTCAGAGCAGAGCTGAAGATGAGCTACTATTTAACTGAGTCACCGTGAGCTTTACAAAATTTGAAATAGGGCCATTATTTCCACTATAGCCTACAGCTGGATGATGAGTTTTCATGAAACAATGAAAATGTGTGAGATCTCAGGATTCCAAAATCCAAAAAGAAAACTCAACAGATTATAGTATTATATGAATTATTCAATTAGAGTTCAACAGAAATCAATTTTTAAAATAAAGTATAATGGTATGGGTTGTCAGTGCATTTTAACATGTTTGATGTGATGGGGTGTGGGGCTGTTAAAAAGGAGTTTAAAAGACCTAGGAAATTCTGTGAAAACAAAAAAGGTCTAGAAAAGCAATATATTAAAATAAATGTAAGCAATATTTTAAAAAATGTTTAAAAGTACATCTACAAGCAAGATTAATCCCCTAGATTAATCCATGCACAAAGAAATTATATTGGTTTATATTAGAAATGAATATCATAATTATATTTAGGAAATAATAGTGCCTAACCTTTTATATGTCCCTGGACATTTTTCTTTCTTCCAAAATATACTTTTTTCCTACCTTTAGGGCAAATTTCCTGCTACAATACTGTCAATTGACTTGAAGCCCTATCATGGGGAAATTTACAAACTAAAGAGAATCTGGTTTTCTAGAAAATCACTAAACTGTAATCATATAATATGAATAGGTTCCAGGAACTGTTCTAAGCTTTATATGCATTATACATATATAGCTATATATACATTTACATACATATATATTCGCATATGCTAACAACCACTAAATAAGATAGCTAATACTATTATTTCTGGTTTGTAACAAAAGAAATGAGAGGCTAAATAACTTGTCCAAGATCCTACTTTTAGAAAGTAATGAAGTAAAGTTTAAACCAAGACAGTCTGGCTATGTCAACCGTTTTAATTTTTATTTCTAATTAGAGGTTACTTACTTTATAATATTGTGATGGTTTTTGCCTGTGATGGTTTCTTCATTCAACATGAACTGGCCATAGGTATACATATGCCTCTCTCTAGAACCTTCCTCCCACCTTACACTGTCTTTCTATGCCAAATTACATAAAACTTGAACCACGTCTTATTACATCTTGATTTACCACAGAATAGTTCCCATGACCCATCAAGATAATTCTTTAGGCTTACCAAGGGACAAATTTTTGCTTACTAGCTACATTAAGAAGAATGAGATATCATATCACCAGTTTCTCTTTAACGATGAACAGGGTCTCTGTTTTTTCCAACTGTAACTGTTAAATCTTTAAAAATCAAAGTGATGTGACATTCTACCTGAGCTCAATCTGAAACAAATATATTCCAATCAACATGTTATTCAATCACAGATTCTAGAGAACTCATCAAAAGCTAAGTCCTCCATCATTTACATTCTACTTTGACAACAAGCTAAGTCCTCCATCATTTACATTCTACTTTGACAACAAACTTATCTGCATCCCCCCACTTTTGTTATCTAATATAAACTTTAGAGGAGGCAAGACAAATTTAACAAAGACTGTAAGTTATGGTAAAAAGCTGAGAAGCTTAAAAATTTAAAGTTTAAAAATCCAAGTTGAAAAATTCAGCCAGTCATAATTTATATTAATGCACCTTAAAATGACTACTCATTCTACAAACAGAGCGTTTTTTTCCTTCATTCCAGAGGTAGACTTATTTTTATGCTTCTCATAATATTTTCTGAATAGTGTTATTCTGAAGATTGTTCCTTTGTAAACAATAAGAAGTGTCATTATGTGTAAACAATGAATGATGCAAATGATCACTATATCTGCATATCCAGGATTCTTTTCTCAGTTCTCTTTCTCCTTGATCCCTTTCTATAGTTCATTATTTCCTGAAATTCCATTTTCTTTGGCTTTGGTGATGCTTCACTAGCTTATATTCCTCTTATCTCTCCAAATGTTTTTTCTTATCACTTAGTATAGAAATTTCCCAGCATGCCATTGTTTTTGAAGAGTCTGTCCAGTTTGTCTTCAAGAAGACAATGAATGACTTCCAAACTCTAGCTCAGCCAGATTTTACTCTTATCTAATTACAGCTGCTTAGCTCTTGATCCCTAATGGATAATTCTTGGGAAGTAGTAGGAGAAGAAGAGAGGCTACACAAGAAATTGTGGACCAAATCACTTAAAGACTTTGAATGTTATGGTGGAAGAAAGAAATATCCTTGAATTAAAGTCTTGGAAATAAGAGAGGGAATCTGATTTATATTTCAAATAGGTATTTTAGTAACAGTGTGGATTTGGACTGTATGAGTGAGAGGGAAAAGGAAAACCAGTTAAGAAGTTATCAAAATCAAAGAGGAAATGAAGAGAACGTGGAGGATGCTGAGAACACTAAAAGGGAGAAAGAACTCTAAGTCAGCTAAATTTGAATGAGTCACAAGCCACTGCCCTGGCATACACACTCATATATTCACATGATTGGGATCTCTATTACAAACCCCACTGCAACACTTATCACAACTGTAATTCAATAATTATTTAAGGAGTCTCTCTGTTCCCCCAGAGAGTACAAGCTCCCTGAGGGTCTGAACCATGTTGTTTTGCCAAGAGCTGGCACATGGTCTGCTAGTACATAGTATGTACTCAAAAATATTTGGTAAGTTAATAAATTTGCCAAATATATAAAAATTCTAGAAACCTAAAGTCACAACAAAATCATAATGCTGAAAAGAAATTCATGTATCACCTAATAGCAAATAAAAGGTAAGAAAAGTTAAATGACTGTTTCAAGTCACAAAACTAATTTAATAACAGAGGGACTCATAGCATTCTGCTCCTCTATGACTAGAGGGAAAAAAAAGAACCTGCACATACAGAAGGTAGATATGGGGGTATAATTCTGGAGATTATTATATAAGTGTACATACACACGCCCACATGTAATGCTGAGAATATAAATTTGTCACTGGATTTTGTCAACAGCTAGGAAATATGTCTCAATGCAGATATTTATATATATTTGCATGTGTGCCTAAATCTGTCGCTTGTCATTACTGAAAGATGATGACAAAAGTTTAAAAGGTCAATGGTTATTTTTAAGATTATGCTCAAGCAAGACATATGGCACTAGTTTTTACTTGAAATCTTACAGACAGCAGCCATGACATTAATAAATTGAATTTTCTTTTAGAGGTATGAAAAATATGTAAAACATTTAAAGTTAGCATTTCTGGTATTACCTGGGATTACTGGATTTTTCACTGTATATTTGACAACTTTACATATTTTTTCCATGCATCTACAATTTTAGGAAAAAATATGTAAGTAAAAATTGGACTAAATGGGGAGATACGTCATTTTACTGAATGAATGGCTCAACATTAAATATCTCAACTATACCTAATTAAACTTAAAAATCAATGGAAATTTCTTAATCTAGAAAAATATTCTGACATTATGGGAGAATATATGCTTATAATTACCCAGGAAAATCCTGAAAAAGAAAACTGAAGTGGAAGTATACCATTTTTAAAGTAAAAATGTTTATATTGCTCATTCTTTTAACTATTAAAAGTGAATTCAGTACCTAAATATTTTAAAAATTATAAATATGTTGAGATAAAATATAGGAGAATATTTAATAATTTTAGATTCCCATACCATACCATTTCTAATATCCAAATATATTCAAGATTTAATTATGAAAATACAATACTACAAAAATATTGAGACAATATAAGCAAATATCCTATAACTTTGATGTAGGTCTTTTCTGGATAACACCAAACCCAAACAACACAAATTGATATACAGGATTAATAAAAGTTTTAAACTTCTTTATGGCAAAGAGAATTATGAGGTTCAACTGTGATTTACAAGGTGTGAGTATTTTCAATACGTAACAATAGAGTAATAGCTGTACTACTAAAGGAACTCTTACAAATCAGTTACCTGAAAGAAAACTCCCACTAGCTTAGAAAAACTGAAAAAAAGACAATTCACAGAAGAAAAATTGTATGGGGACTCAAGCTTAAATAGGTTAAACCTCACAATAAATATGTAAAATTCTTTATGAGAAATAAAATTCACTTACTATATTGAAAAATATGAAAAAGAATAATAACATCAGTACTGGAGAAGGTGTGGGAATGGGAACACATTTGGAGGTGGCTGCTCCAGCGTGAACTGGTACAACCTCTCAATGAAAAAAAATTTTGATGATACAAATATTCTTTGACTAGGCAAGTCCACTTCCAAAAGTACATTCAAAGAAAATAGTGAAGTGTGAAAAATGTATGTTCAAGAATAGTCTCTGCAATGCTGTTTATAGGGGAAGGAGTTACTGAGCGGTGATTAAGAGCTTGGAATCGAGGAGCCAGACTGTCTGGATTTAGACTTCTGACGCAATCCTCTTCCTACCCATGTGATCTTCAGCAAGTTAAACTTTCTGTGCTTCAGTTTCTTCATGAGCAGAAACAATAATAGTAATTGCCTAATAGCATTTTAAGAATAAAATAGGCAAGCAAAAAAAACACACCCAGAACATTGCCAGGAACTTAGTAAGCACTCAATAAATGTTACCTATTATTATTATTATTGCTGAGAAAAAAATTCTGAAATGCTGTTTATAGGGATGGCTTAAGTAAAGCATATTGATCAAAAGATCAAAACACTATGCAGTCCTTAGAAATGATGAGGTGAAATTACAAGTATGGAAAAATGCCACCATAGATGACATTAAGTTTTTAAATAAAGGTGATAAAGTATTAATATACTACCCCATCTTTAACCAAACAAACGCAAATATATATGTGAGCATGCAGAGAAAAGAATATGGAAGCATGTAAACCAAAGTATGAACAGTGACTGAATCTGGGTATAGAATTATGGATGATTTTCATTTTCATCCCTATATTTGTGGCTTTAGGGTATGAAAAAAGTTTTTTTTTTAATTAATATATGTTACCTTCATAATATAAAATGAACATACCCATTTTGGAAAAAAAGGCAACTGGAAAGTTAATTATCACAATTAGAAGTGACGAGGGATTGATAATGCAGTTCAGTCAATGAAATAACCAGGGAAGGGATAGGTCCAGGTTTCATCAGAGGAAGACCAAATTCTCCAATTATCCACTCTTTAATTGCTAAAAAACATGTTTATAGATGATGATGATATATACAATTGTGCTAAAAATTATATGAATGGCTTGGATTTTACAAACAGATATGTTAACAGGCTATGAATATATGAGACTAGGGCTTGGGCTTAATTTTTTAAAAGATAAACCATCTACATTTTTCAATCTGAATTACCAATTTCCCAAAAGTAACATTTAGGCCACCAACCAAACAAAGCTGCTTAGCAGCAGTAGATGACAGGATGATGGTAATATTATTAGGCTTATCTGTTTATGTCTACAAATTTAGCTGAACTCATCTAATATTAATTGATGCAGTCCAAATACCTAATTACACACATATGCACACACACATCATGTAACCATAGGTTACGAGTTATTGACTTGGTACCACTAACTGTGTTATTTTTCTGAAAGATTTGAAAGAGGTCAAGGAGAAGCCCCAGCAAGACAGTAGGAGGGGCAAATTTGCATTTAGAACAAACCCCATTCCCGCCAGAGACACTCAGAGGGCTCAAACAAACCTTGTGTGCACCAGGGTCCAGAGGCCCCACAGAGAGTGGGACAGACCTGTGTTTGAGTGTCTCCTGCCAAGGTACAGGTCAGCAGTGGGCTGCCGCAGAGGCAGGGGCTCTGGGTGCAGCAGACTAGGGTATGGCATAAGCCCTTTTGGAAGAGGTCACCATTAACCCCACCATAGAGCTGCCAGAACTTACAGAGGACTGGGAAATAGACTCTTGGAGTCTAAACAGAACCTGTATGCACCAGGACCCAGGAGAAAGGAGCAGTGACCCCACAAGAGACTGACCCAGATTTGCCCAAACGTGTCTGTCTTCGGCAGAGGCGTGGGTTGGTGGCGGCCTGCTGCAGGGTTGGGGGTACTGAGTGTAGTAGTACATGCATGGGAACTTTTGAAGAGGTCGCCATTATCTTCATTACCTCCACCATAGTTTGGCCCCAGGTAAATAGCAGGGAAGGAACACAGCTCCATCTATCAACAGAAAATTGGATTAAAGATTTATGGAGCATGGCCCTGCCCATCAGAACAAGACCCAGTTTCCCCCTCAGTCAGTGTCTCAGGGAAGCTGCCATAAGCCTCTTATCCTTCTCCATCAGTGGGCAGACAGGATGAAAACCACAATCATAGAAAACTAACCAATCTGATCACATGGACCACAGCCTTGTGTAACTCAATGAAACTATGAGCCATGCCGTGTAGGGCCACTCAAGACGGACAGGTCATGGTGGAGAGTTCTGACAAAATGGGGTCCACTGGAGAAGGGAATGGCAAACCACTTCAGTATTCTTGCCTTGAGAACCCCATGAACAGTATGAAAAAGCAAAAAGATAGGAGACTGAAAGATGACTTCCCCAGGTTGGTATGTACCCAGTATGCTACCGGTGATCAGTGGGAAAATAACTCCAGAAAGAATGAAGAGATGGAGCCAAAGCAAAAACACTACCCAGTTGCGGATGTGAATGGTGATAGAAGCAAAGTCCAATGCTGTAAAGAGCAATATTGCATAGGAACCTGGAATGTTAGGTCCATGAATCAAGACAAATTGGAAGTGGTCAAATAGGAGACATTTTAGGGATCAGCAAACTAAAATGGACTGGAATGGGTGAATCTAACTCAAATGATCATTATATCTACTACTGTGGGCAAGAACTCCTTAGAAGAAATGGGGTAGCCATCATAGTCAACAAGAGAGTCCAAAATGGAGTACTTGGATGCAATCTCAAAAATGACAGAATGATCTCTGTTCATTCAATATTATAGTAATCCAAGTCTATGCCTCAACGAGTAATGCTGAAGCTCAAGTTGAACAGTTCTATGAAGACTTTCTAGAACTAACACCCCAAAGAGATGTGCTTTTCATTATAGGGAACTGGAATGCAAAAGTGGGAAGTCAAGAGATACCTGGAGTAACAGGCAAATTTGGCCTTGGAGTACAGAAAGAAGCAGGGCAAAGGTTAATAGAGTTTTGCCAAGAGAATGCACTGGTCATAGCAAACACCCTCTTCCAAAAACACAAGAGAAGACTCTACACATGGACATCACCAGATAGTCAATACTGAAATCAGACTGATTATATTCTTTGCAGAAAGATGGAGAAGTTCTATACAGTCAGCATAAACAAGACTAGGAGCTGATGTGGCTTAGATGATGAACTCCTTATTGCCAAATTCAGACTTAAGTTGAAGAAAGTAGGGAAAACCATTAGACCATTCAGGTATCAAATCCCTTACGATTATACAGTGGAAGTGACAAATAGATTCAGGGGATTAGATCTGATAGACAGGGTGCCTGATGAACTATGGACGGAAGTTCATCACATTGTACAGGAGACAGGAATCAAGACCATCCCCAAGAAAAAGAAATGCAAAAAAGCAAAATGGCTGTCTGAGGAGGCCTTACAAATAGCTGTGAAAAGAAGAGAAGCGAAAAGCAAAGGAGAAAAAGAAAGATACACACATTTGAATGCAGAGTTCCAAAGAATAGCAAGGAGAGATAAGAAAGCCTTCCTTAGTGATCAGTGCAAAGAAATAGAGGAAAACAATAGAATGGGAAAGACTAGAGATCTCTTTGAGAAAATTAGAGATACCAAGGGGACATTTCATGCAAAAATGGGCACAATAAAGGACAGAAATAGTATGGACCTAACAGAAGCAGAAGATATTAAGAAGAGGTGGCAAGAATACACAGAAGAACTGTACAAAAAAGATTCTCATGACCTAGATAACCATGATGGTGTGCTCACTCACCTAGAGCCAGACATCCTGGGATGCGAAGTCAAGTGGGCCTTAGGAAGCATCACTACAAACAAAGCTAGTGGAGGTGATGGAATTCCAGTTGAGCTATTTCAAATCCTGGAAGATGATGCTGTGAAAGTGCTGCACTCAACATGCCACTAAATTTGGAAAACTCAGCAGTGGCCACAGGACTGGAAAAGGTCAGTTTCCATTCCAATCCCAAAGAAGGGCAGTGGCAAAGAATGTTCAAACTACTGCACAATTGCACTCATCTCACACGCTGGTAAAGTATGCTCAAAATACTCAGAGGTTTCAACAATATGTTAACCATGAGCTTCCAGATGTTCAAGCTGGATTTAGACAAGGCAGAGGAACCAGAGATCAAATTGCCAACACCCGCTGGATCATGGAAAAGCAAGAGGGTTCCAGAAAAACATCTATTTCTACTTTATTGACTATCCAAAGCCTTTGACTGTGTGGATCACAACAAACTGTGGAAAATTTTGAAAGAGATGGGAATACAGACCACCTGACCTGCCTCTTGAGAAACCTGTATGCAGGTCAGGAAGCAACAGTTAGAACTGGACATGGAACAACAGACTGGTTCCAAATAGGAAAAGGAGTACATCAAGGCTGTATATTGTCACCCTGCTTATTTAACTTATATGCAGAGTACATCATGAGAAACGCTGGGCTGGATGAAGCACAAGCTGGAATCAAGATTGCCTGGAGAAATATCAATAACTTCAGATATCCGGATGACACCAACCTCATGGCAGAAAGCAAAGAAGAACTAAAGAGCCTCTTGATGAAAGGGAAAGTGGAGAGTGAAAAAGTTGAATTAAAACTCAACATTCAGAAAACTAAGATCATGGCATCCAGTCCCATCACTTCATGGCAAATAGCTGGGGAAACAGTGAGAGACTTTATTTTGGGGGCTCCAAAATCACTGCAGATGGTGATTGCAGCAATGAAATTAAAAGGCGCTTACTCCTTGGAATAAAAGTTATGACCAACCTAAACAGCATATTAAAAACAGAGACATTACTTTGCCAACACAGTTCCGTCTAGTCAAAGCTACAGTTTTTCCAGTAGTCACGTGTGGATGTGAGAGTGGACTATAAAGAAATGAGTGCCAAAGAATTGATGCTTTTGAACTGTGGTGTTGGAGAAGACTCTTGAGAGTCCCTTGGACTGCAAGCAGATCCAATCAGTCCATCCCAAAGGCAATCAGTCTTGAATATTCATTGGAAAGACTGATGCTGAAGCTGAAACTCCACTACTTTGGCCACCTGATATGAAGAACTGACTCATTGGTAAAGACACTGATGCTGGGAAAGATTGAAGGCAGGAGTATAAGGGGACGACAGAGGATGAGATGGTTGGATGGCATCACCGACTCACTGGACACGAGTTTGAGTAAACCCCGGGAGTTGGTGATGGACAGGGATGCCTGGAGTGCTGCAGTTCATGGGGTCACAAAGAGTCAGACATGACAGAGCGACTTAACTGAATGGAATAGCAGTTTTAAGACTATTTTGATGCTGCCTCTAAGCAAAAACATAGTATCTCAGAAGCACATTTCGAAGGCCTTATTATTAAAAATCTAAGACTGATTAATCTCTGAGCATCAGAAAGACCTTTAATATTACTGATTAACTTATTAACATTTAAATATTTGTTTCAAAGGATGGGATTAATTTATAGATCTCTAAACAAAAAACAAGGAAAGCAAAGGGATGAGGTAGAATTTGATCAAAACGGCTTACTTATCTGTAGAAATCAGCAGATCTGCTTTAATTACTAGATATTTTGATGTCATTGATTTTATTAAATGATGGAAACTGTATACAGCTGATTTAATGCCAAGGGTCTACATAATGAGTTTAATGCAAAATGTGAAGAATATTAACCCCCTCAAACTCTCAGCAAAAGCATCATTAGAGGGTATTTGGTCTCTTCATCAATGTCTATTTAACAGACAGATTTTAAAATTAAGAGTAAATACAAATATTTAGATTTTCCTAATATTCTCAGTTTTGAATACTTTTTCTCAAAGGAAACTTGAAACTCAAAAGTGAAAGTGATAAGTGTTATTCACTCAGTTTTGTCTGACTCTTTGTGATCCCAAGGACTGTAGCTTGCCAAGCTCCTCTGTCCATGGAATTCTCCAAACAAGAAGAATGGAGTAGTTAGCCACTCCCTTCCCCAGGGATCTTCCCGACCCAGGGATGGAGACCAGGTCTCCTGCATTGCAGGAGAATTCTTTACAGTCTGAGTCACTGGGAAAGCCCCCAAACTCAAAGGATTCATGTAATAATAGTGAAGAAGTAAAAATTTTATAGTGGCTGCTGCTGCTAAGTCGCTTCAGTCGTGTCCGACTCTGTGCGACCCCATAGACGGCAGCCCATCAGGCTCCCCCGTCCCTGGGATTCTCTAGGCAAGAACACTGGAGTGGGTTGCCATTTCCTTCTCCGATGCATGAAAGTGAAAAGTGAAAGGGAAGTCGCTCAGTCGTGTCTGACTCTTCGCGACCTCATGGACTGCAGCCCACCAGGCTCCTCCATCCACGGGATTTTCCAGGCAAGAGTACTGGAGTGGATTGCCATTGCCTTCTCCATTTATAGTGGAGTTGCTGTTTATGAGGAAATCAGGTTCCAAAGCTGGAATGTGGAAAAAAAATCATGCATAGCCAATGTTATTCTTTAAAATTCTTAAAGTACAATAGCCTCACCATGTCTAAAGAAAATAGTTTTCTTCCTGTATTGTTACAGCCTGCTGGGTCTTCAGGTACACAGTGCCTTAGAGCAGATTCTCAACAAAAACAAACAAAACAAAAAACATCTGAGACTGAGGCAAGGATGGGAATGTTAGTAGATTACTTTGAAGTAGGGGACAGGTTAGCAAGGGTGAGGAAAAGCAGCAAGTGGGGATGTCAAACAAGAAACAATATGCATAGCTATTTTACAAGAATACCAAGACACACAACAGTTCATTTAAAAGATGCTGTGTTTGAGAGCCTGGAATTCACTAGATGGGATACAAGGGGAGAGAGGCTATGGGATGGAAGATTCCACAGAAGGGAGAAAGCAGGCATCTACCTGGTTTCCTCCTCACTCCTGTTCCCCAATGCTATGGTTCACTCAGAGACATTTAACTGTTCTAGACTTCCAAGTTACTTTATCCAGTCCATCAGGAATTCAAATCCTAGTCCAGGGCCCAGAAGTGATGGGGGAAGCTATGGGCAGGTGGCTGTTTGGCTCAACTGCAAGGCAGAAACCCAAGGAAAGGACCCAGCATTCCCAAAGCAGGTGAAAAATCAATCCCTGGACTTCTCTGGTGGTACAGGGTTAAGAATTCACCTGCCAATGCACAGGATGTGAGTTTGATCCCTACCCTGGAAAGATTCCATATGCCACAGGGCAACTAAGTCCACGAGCTACAACTACTGAGCCCACCTGCCTAGAGCTCATGCTCCAAAACAAGAGAAGCGAGCACACCCCAACCTGAGAGTAGTCCCTGTGTGCAGCAACAAAGACCAAGTGAAGCCAAAAATAAATAACACAACAAAAATAAAATTTAAAAACCCCAAACTTAAAAAAAAAAAAAAATCCCTGCTGGTAGATTGGTCCTGGAGGTTGGTAAATACCAAGGCAATCTAGGGGAGGTCACAAGATATATGTCTAATAATTTGAAGAAGTTGGTTTGCATTTAGACGTTTTACTAGATAAGAAAAAATATTTTCCTTAAATATTAAAAGACATATTCAATACTCTAAGAAATAATATATTTCAGAAGAAAGTAAAAACTAAGACAAATGAAGTAAAAAGAAAGTCATGCCTCTTGTATTGTTTCTAAGGAGCCCAATTCATTAAGCTTGGTATGATGGCAAAACCTGATCTTCCCCTTAAAGCAACTAACTGTACATATACTTCAATACCACTTTATCAATTATCTAATAGGCACCAGGACTTTCTCTTATGGTCTCACTTAAGTTTCAAAGCAAATTCTGTAGGTCCCATTTTACAGAAAACTTAACAGAATAACAAAGCAGAAAGTCAAACCTACCAAATCACAGAACAAAGACTAGCATAATTTTTTTATTATGCCATGTTATCCAAACCACTGAAAATCCAGTACCCATTTTAATAATTATCAACACTTGGAAAAAGAAATTTCTTCCAATCTCTAACAATAACATTCTTTAGGAGGACTTGTACTTGTCTTAGAAACCAGAATAGGCATCTGCCACCACCAAGGCGGGGCTGAACAGGGAGGCGCAGGCTGCATTGCTTAGGGTAAGGACGGGGCCTGAATGCCCTGAGGGTAATCTGAAGGAGCTAACTGAGATAGCAACCCAAACTGTGGGATAGCCAAAGAGAGAGAAAGAGAGAGACAGAGAACTTTCCTGCAAAAAGCCCTAACCTAAGGCACTGCCAGGCCCGCTCACAGAACAAAGGACTGAGTGAATACCAGAGGAGAGCAAGCTGGCTGTGGACTGGCCCGTGCCCCACCGGAGACAGAGAGGCAGGCAGGTGGCATCTCGGCCTCAGAGACAGCATCCTCTACCAAACTGCGAGCAGGCTCCCAGTTGCTAACCAAGTCTTCCTGGGATCCTGGACGGTTGACATCCACCAGGAGGGCTGCAGTGAGATCAGCTCTCCAGAAGAGACACACGGCACACCTGAGACAGGGGACCTAGGAAACCGAAAGGCTGGGACAGGGGAGGCGATAAGACGCACCACACTTGGGGAGAGTGCGCTCACCAAGCACCTGGTCACCTGAGCTGCTCGGACCTGGGACGGGCACAAAACTAAGGCCTGACGGAGGCTGTGCCTTTGTGGAGTAACCAAGAACCTGAACCTGAGTGGCTTAGACCTGGGGAGTGCATGCAACCCAGGGCCCGCTTTAGACAGTTCTCCTGCAGAGCAACCTGGAGCCTGAGCAGTGTAGACTGGGAAAGCACACATGCTGGGGGCAAACCCAGTGTAGCTGAGACACTGCGAGCACTCCCCACACACGCCAGTGATATTTGTTTGCAGTGTTCCTCCCTCTCCACAGCACGACTGAAAAAGTGAGCCTAAATAAGTGACCACCTTTGCCCCCTTGTGTCAGGGCAGAAATTAGACACTGAAGAGACTTAGACTTGCAAACAGAAGAAGCCAAAATAAACAGAGGGAACCGCTTTGGAAGTGACGTGCAACAGTTAAAACCCTGTAGTTAGCACGGAGTACATTGGACGGGGTCTGTAGATCTTGAGAAGTATAAGCTAGAACAAGGAACTATCTGAAACTGAACTGATCCCACACTGCCTGCAACAGCTCCAGAGAAATTCATAGATATGTTTTTACTATTATCATTTTTTAAATGTTTAATTTTTAAAATTTTTAAGTATTCTATTATTTCTTTAATACTCATTTTTATAATCTACTATTACCTCACAAAAAAAAGACCTTATTTTTAAAGCAAACTTCATATATATTTTTTATAATTTTTGTGATTTTGTTTTTTTAATGTATTTTTGAGAGTCTAACCTCTACTCTAGATTTTTAATCTTTGCTTTTTGGTATTTGTTATTAATTTTGTACCTTTAAGAATCCAATCTTCAGTACCCATTTTTACTTAGGAGTGTGATTACTGGCTTGATTGCCCTCTCCCCCTTTTGACTCTTCTTTTTCTCCCCTAGGTCACCTCTATCTCCTCCCTCCCCCTTCTCTTCTCTACTTAACTCTGTGAATCTCTTTGGGTATTCTGGGCTGTGGAGAACACTTACGGAACTGATTACTAGCTAAATCTTTTGACCCCCCTCTTCTCCTCCTGGTCACCTCTATCTTCTTCCTCCCTCTTCTTTTCTCTATGTAACTCCGTGAACCTCTCTGGGTGTTCCAGGCTGTGGAAGGCACACAGGGATTTGTTTACTGGCTAGATTGCTCTCTCCCCTTTTGATTCCCCCTCTTCTCCTCCTGGTCACCACTATCTCCCTTCTTCTCTTCTCCATGTAACTCAGCAAACCTTTCTGGATGTACCTCTTTGTGGAGAATCTTTTATCCATTAACCTAGATGTTTTATCATCAGTGCTGTATGGATGGAGAAGTCTTGAGGCTACTGTAAGAATAAGTCTGAAAACCAGAGATAGGAGGCTTAAGTCCAAAATCTGAGAATACCAGAGAACCCCTGGTGTTACATTAATTGATAAGAGCTCATCCAAAAGCATCCATACATACACTGAAACCAAGCTCCATCCAAGAGCCAACAAGTTCCAGAGAAAGACATACCATGCAAATTCTCCAGCAACGCAGGAACATAGCCTTGAGCTTTAATATACAGGCTGCCGAAAGTCACACCAAACCCCTAAACATCTCAAAACTCACTACTGGACACTTCATTGCATTCCAGAGAGAAGAAATCCAGCTCCACCCAGCAGAACACCTACGCAAGCTTCCCTAACCAGGAAACCTTGACAAGCCACTCGTCCAACACCACCCACAGGGAGGAATCTCCACAATAAAGAAGAACCACAAACTGCCAGAATATGGAAAGGCCGCCGCAAACACAGAAATCTAAACAAGATGAAAAGGCAGAGAAATACTCAGCAGGTAAAGGAACATGATAAATGCCCACCAAACCAGACAAAAGAGGAGGCAATAGGGGTCTACCTGAAAAAGAATTCAGAATAATGACAGTAAAAATGATCCAAAATCTTGAAAACAAAATGGAGTTACAGATAAATAGCCTGGAAACAAGGGCTGAGAAGATGCAAGAAAAGTTTAACAAGGACCGAGAAGAAATAAAAAAGAGTCAATCAATAATGAATAATGCAATAAATGAGATCAAAAACACTCTGGAGGGCAACAACAGTAGAATACTGAGGCAGAAGATAAGATAAGTGAGGTAGAAGATAGAATGGTAGAAATAAATAAAACAGAGAGGAAAAAAGAAAAAAGAATTAAAAGAAATGAGGACAACCTCAGAGACCTCTGGGACAATGTTAAATGCCCCAACATTCGAATCATAGGAGTCCCAGAAGAAGAAGACAAAAAGAAAGGCCATGAGAAAATACATGAGGAGATAATAGTTGAAAACTTCCCTAAAATGGGGAAGGAAATATCCACCTAAGTCCAAGAAACCCAGAGAGCCCCAAACAGGATAAACCCAAGGTGAAACACCCCAAGACACATATTAATCAAATTAACAAAGATCAAACACAAAGAGCAAATATTAAAAGCAGCAAGGGAAAAACAACAAATAACACACAAGGGATTCCCATAAGAATAACAGCTGATCTTTCAATAGAAACTCTTCAGGCCTGGAGGGAATGGCAGGACATACTTTAAGTATGTGATGAAAGAAAATAACCTACAGCCCAGATTACTGTACTCAGCAAGGATCTCATTCAAATATGAAGGAGAAATCAAAAGCTTTACAGACAAAAAAGGCTGAGAGAATTCAGCACCACCAAATCAGCTCTTCAACAAATCTTAAAGGATCTTCTCTAGACAGGAAACACAGGAAAGGTATATAAACTTGAACCCAAAAAAACCAAAGTAAATGGCAATGGGATCACACTTATCAATAATTACCTTAAATGTAAATGGGTTGAATGCCCCAACCAAAAGACAAAGACTGGCTGAATGGATACAAAAATAAGACCCCTATATATATTGTCTACAAGAGACCCACCTCAAACCTAGAGACACATACAGACTGAAATGAAGGGCTGGAAAAAGATATTCCACGCAAATGGAGACCAAAAGAAAGCAGGAGTAGTAATACTCATATCAGATAAAATAAACATTGAAATATAGGCTGTGAAGAGAGAAAAAGAAGGACACTACATAATGATCAAAGGATCACTCCTAGAAGAAGATATAACAATTACAAATATATATGCACCCAACATAGGAACACTGCAATATGTAAGGCAAATGCTGCCAAGAATGAAAGGAGAAATTAACAATAACACAATAAAAGTGGGAGACTTTAATACCCCACTCACACCTATGGATAGATCAACTAAACAGAAAATTAGCAAGGAAACACAAACTTTAAAAGATGCAATGGACCAGTTAGACCTAATTGATATCTATAGGACATTTCACCCCAAAACAATGAATTTCACCTTTTTCTCAAGTGCACACAGAACCTTCTCCAAGATAGATCACATCCTGAGCTATAAATCTAGCCTTGGTAAATTCAAAAAAATTGAAATTATATCAAGCATCTTTTCTTATCACAATGCAGTAAGATTAGATATCAACTACAGGAAAAAAAACTATTAAAAATGCCAACATATGGAGGCTAAACAACACATTTCTGAATAACCAACAAATCACAGAAGAAATCAAAAAAGAAATCAAAATATGTATAGAAACGAATGAAAATGAAAACACAACAATCCGAAACCTATGGATTCAGTAAAAGCAGTGCTAAGGGGAAGGTTCATAGCAATACAAGCCTACCTCAAGAAACAGGAGAGAAATCAAGTAAATAACCTAACTCTACACCTAAAGCAACCAGAAAAGGAAGAAATGAAGCACCCCAGGTTAGTAGAAGGAAAGAAATTATAAAAATTAGGGCAGAAATAAATGCAAAAGAAACAAAGGAGACCATAGCCCAAATCAACAAAGCCTAAAGCTGGTTCTTTGAGAAGATAAAATAGACAAACCATTAGTCAGCCTCATCAAGAAACAAAGGGAGAAGAATCAAATCAACAAAATTAGAAATGAAAATGGAGAGATCACAATAGACAACACAGAAATACAAAGGATCATAAGAGACTACTATCAGCAGCTATATGCCAAAAAAATGGACAACTTGGAAGAAATGGACAAATACTTAGAAAAGTATAACTTTCCAAAACTGGACCAGGAAGAAATAGAAAATCTTAACAGACCCATCACAAACACAGAAATTGAAACTGTAATCAGAAATATTCCAGCAAACAAAAGCCCAGGACCAGATGGCTTCACAGATGAATTCTACCAAAAATTTAGAGAAGAGCTAACACTTATCCTACTCAAACTCTTCCAGAAAATTTCAGAGGAAGGTAAACTTCCAAACTCATTCTATGAGGCCACCATCACCCTAATACCAAAACCAGACAAAGATGCCCAAAAAAAGAAAACTACAGGCCAATATCACTGATGAACATAGATGCAAAAATCCTTAACAAAATTCTAGAAAACAGAATCCAACAACATATTAAAAAGATCATACATCATGACCAAGTGGGCTTTATCCCAGGGATGCAAGAATTCTTCAAGATTTGCAAATCAATATGATACATCACATTAACAAATTGAAAGGTAAAAATCACATGATCATCTCAATAGATGCAGAGAAAGCCTTTGACAAAATTCAAGATCGATTTAAGATAAAAACCTCAGAAAGCAGGAATAGAAGGAACATACCTCAATAATACCTCATAATAAAAGCCATATATGATAAACCCACAGCAAAAATTATCCTTAATGGTGAAAAATTGAAAGCATTTCCCCTAAAGTCAGGAACAAGACAAGGGTGTGCACTCTCACCACTACTATTCAACATAGTTTTGGAAGTTTTAGCCACAGCAATCAGAGAAGACAAAGAAATACAAGGAATCCAGATTGGAAAAGAAGAAGTAAAACTCTCACTGTTTGCAGACAACATGATCCTCTACATAGAAAACCCTAAAGACTCTACCAGAAAATTACTTGAGCTAATCAATGAATATAGTAAAGTTGCAGGATATAATATTAACAAACAGAAATCCCTTGCATTCCTATACACTAACAATGAGAAAAACAGAAAGAGAAATTAAGGAAACAATTCCATTCACCATTGCAACGAAAATAATAAAATACTTAGGAATAATTCTACCTAAAGAAACAAAACACCTATATATAGAAAACTATAAAACACTGATGAAAGGAATCAAAGAGGACAGAAATAGATGGAGAAATATACCATGCTCATGGATTGGAAGAATCAATACAGTGAAAATGAGTATACTATCAAAGCAATCTATAGATTCAATGCAATCCCTATCAAGCCACCAATGGTATTTTTTAGAGAATTAGAACAAATAATTTCACAATTTGTATGGAAATACAAAAAACCTTGAATAGCCTAAGCAATCTTGAGAAGAAGAATGGAACTGGAGAAATCAACCTGACTGACTTCAGGCTATACTACAAAGCTTCAGTCATCAAGACAGTATGGTACACACACAGACAGAAATATAGATCAATGGAACAAAATAGAAAGCCCAGATATAAATCCATGCACCTATGAACATCTTATCTTTGACAAAGAAGGCAAGAATGTGCAATGGAGAAAAGACAATCTCTTTAACAAGTGGTGCTGGGAAAACTGGTCAACCACTTGTAAAACAATGAAACTAGAACACTTTCTAACACCATACACAAAAATAAACTCAAAATGGATTAAAGATCTAAACATATGACCAGAAACTATAAAACTCCTAGAGGAAAACATGGGCAAAACACTCTCTGATGTAAATCATAGCAGGATCCTCTATCACCCACTTCCCAGAGTAATGGAAATAAAAGCAAAAATAAACAGTGGGACCTAATTAAACTTAAAATCTTTTGCACAAGGAAGGAAACTATAAGCAAGGTGAAAGACAGCCTTCAGAATGGGAGAAAATAATAGGAAATGAACCAACTGACAAAGAATTAATCTCAAAAATATACAAACAACTCCTGCAGCTCAACTGCAAAAAAATAAACGACCCAATCAAAAAATGGCCCAAAGAACTAAACAGACATTTCTCGAAAGAAGACATACAGATGGCTAACAAACACATGAAAAGGTGCTCAACATCACTCATGATCAGAGAAATGCAAGTCAAATCTACGATGAGGTACCATCTCATCCCAGTCAGAATAGCTGCCATCCAAAAATCTACAAACAATAAATGCTGGAGAGGGTGTGGAGAAAAGGGAACCCTCTTACACTGTTGGTGGGAATGCAAACTAGTACAGCCACTATGGAGAACAGTGTGGAGATTCCTTAAAAAACTGGAAATAGAACTGCCGTATGACCCAACAATCCCACTGCTGGGCATACACACCAAGGAAACCAGAATTGAAAGAGACACGTGTACCCCAATGTTCATCGCAGCACTGTTTACAATAGCCAGGACATGAAAGCAACCTAGATGTCCACTGGCAGAAGAGTTGATAAGAAAGCTGTGGTACAGTTACACAATGGAATATTACTCAGCTATTAAAAAGAATGCATTTGAATCAGTTCTAATGAGGTGGATAAAACTGGAGGCTATTATACAGAGCAAAGTAAGCCAGAAAGAAAAACACCAATACAGTATACTAATGCATATATATGCAATTTAGAAAGATGGTTAATGATTATCCTATATACGAGACAGCAAAAGAGACACAGATGTATAGTACAGTCTTTTGGACTCTGTGGGAGAAAGCGAGGGTGGGATAATCTGAGAGAATAGCATTGAAATACGTATATTATGAAACAGATCGCCAGTCCAGGTTCAACGCCTGAGACAGGGTGGTCAGGGCTGGTGCACTGGGATATCCCAGAGGGATGGAATGGGGAGGGAGGTGGGAGGGGGGTTCAGGATGGGGAACACATGTAAACCCCTGGCTGATTCATGTTAATGTATGGCAAAAACCACTACAATATTGTAAAGTAATTAGGCTCCAATTAAAATAAATTAAAAAAAAGAAAGACATCCCATATTCATGGATTGGACGATCATCGGAAAAGCAAGAGAGTTCCAGGAAAAAAATCTATTTCTGCTTTATTGACTATGCCAATATGTGACTGTGTGGATCACAATAAACTGTGGAAACTTCTGAAAGAGATGGGAATACCAGACCACCTGACCTGCCTCTTGAGAAATCTGTATGCAGGTCAGGAAGCAACAGTTAGAACTGGACATGGAACAACAGACTGGTTCCAAATAGGAAAAGGAGTACATAAAGGCTGTATATTGTCACCCTGCTTATTTAACTTATATGCAGAGTACATCATGAGAAACGCTGGGCTGGAAGAAGCACAGGCTGGAATCAAGATTGCTGGGAGAAATACCAATCACCTCAGATATGCAGATGACACCACCCTTATGGCAGAAAGTGAAAAAGAACTAAAGAGCTCTTGATGAAGGTGAAAGAGGAGAGTGAAAAGGTTGGCTTAAAACAACATTCAGAAAATGAAGATCATGGCATCTGGTCCCATCACTTCATGGGAAATAGATGGGGAAACAGTGGAAACAGAGTCAGACTTTATTTTGGGGGGCTCCAAAATCACTGCTGATCACCATCATACACTGCAGCCATGAAATTAAAAGACGCTTACTCCTTGGAAGGAAAGTTATGATCAACCTAGATAGCATATTCAAAAGCAGGGACATTACTTTGCCAACAAAGGTCCGTCTAGTCAAGGCTATGGTTTTTCCAGTGGTCATGTATGGATGTGAGAGTTGGACTGTGAAGAAGGCTGAGCGCTGAAGAATTGATGCTTTTGAACTGTGGTGTTGGAGAAGACTCTTGAGAGTCCCTTGGACTGCAAGGAGATCCAACCAGTCCATTCTGAAGGAGATCAGCCCTGGGATTTCTTTGGAAGGACTGATGCTGAAGCTGAAACTCCAGTACTTTGGCCACCTCATGTGTAGAGTTGATCACTGGAAAAGACTCTGATGCTGGGGGTGATTGGGGGCAGGAGGCGAAGGGGATGATAGAGGATGAGATGGCTGGATGGCATCACTGACTCGATGGACGTGAGTCTGAGTGAATTCTGGGAGTTGGTGATGGACAGGGAGGCCTGGCATGCTGCGATTCATGGGGTTGCAAAGAGTCAGACACGACTGAGCGACTGAACTGAACTGAACTGAACTGAATATAGCAATAATACTCCCCAAACTGACCTACAGATTCAACAGAATTCCTATCAAAATCCCAGGTGGCTATTTTTTTTTTTTTTTGCAGAAATTTATAATATGACTCTACAATTATTATGCAAACAAAAGGGGCAATCTTGAAAAAGAACAAAGTTGGAAGATGAACACTATTTGAATTCAAAACTTACTAAAAAGTGACAGGAATCAAGACAGTGTGGTAACCACATAAGGATAGACATATATCAATGGAATAAAACTGAAAGTGCATAAATAAGCCCTAACACTATAGTTCGGAGAAGGCGATGGCACCCCACTCCAGTACTCTTGCCTGGAAAATCCCATGGACGGAGGAGCCTGGTGGGCTGCAGTCCATGGGGTCGCGAAGAGTCGGACATGACTGAGCAACTTCACTTTAACTTTTCACTTTTCACTTTCATGCATTGGAAGAGGAAATGGCAACCCACTCCAGTGTTCTTGCTTGGAGAATCCCAGGGACAGGGAAGCCTGGTGGGCTGCCGTCTCTGGAGTCGCACAGAGTCAGATACTACTGAAGCAACTTAGCAGCAGCAGCAGCAGCAGCAACAATATAGTTAACCAATTTCTGACAAGAGTGCCAAGACAATTCAGTTTTCAACAAATGGTACTAGGACAATTGCACACCCACAGGCAAAAGAATGGAACTGGACTCCTTTCTTATACCACACAAAAATTAATTGCAAATTAACTCCATAGACTTAAGTGTAAGAGTTAAAACAATAAAGCTCTTTTAAAAAATCTTAACAAGTTAGGCAAAACCTTAGATACAATATCAAAAGCATACGTAACAATAGAAAAATTAAATATATTTGCCTTTATCAAAATTAAACATTTTCTGTTTGAAAGGATACAATTAAAATGAGACGACAACTCATAGGAGAAAATATATGCATATCCCACATCTGATAAGGGACTAATATCTAAAATATACAAAGGACTTTTACAATTCAATCATAAAGACAAAATCCAAGTAAAAACGGTCTGAGGATCTGAATAGACATTTTCCCAAAGATATACAAATGGTCAATAAGCATATAAGAAAATATTCAATGTCATTAGTCATCAGAGAAATGCAAATCAAAACCACAATTAGATACCACTTACCATGCAGACTCCAAAATTCCTCTTAAAGGGTAAAGATACGGAGAACAGGAAGGAAACATACAAACACCAGAAACAAATTCATTTATGCAGGAAAGTAATATGTGATTGAGTTGGTATTGTAAATTAGCAAAGAGATGTACTACTCAATGAATGGTCTAGTAATAATTAGCTATCTACTGGAAGAAAAATCAAACTGGATCCACATGTGATACAAAAAAAATTCTAGAGAAAGTAAAAACCTAAGCATAAAAAGTCTATAAATGTGACAAAAGAAAAATATGTGTTATAATATTTTTATGATATATCACTATTAAGCAAGAGAACATAATTAATATTATTTAGAAATATTATTAAGACCTAAATCCTGATAAGCAAAAAGAGGAAGAGTTGATACATTAAATTAAAATTTAAAAAATTTATAAAGCACCATAAATAAAACTAAATGACAAACAACAGAATAGGATAAAATGTTTGCAATGTTTATAACAGACCAAAGATTATTTTCCAGAAGATCTAAGGAACTCCCACAAAGCAGTAAGAGAGCTGTACATAAAGAATCACACTCAGGATGTACACTATAATTCTGTTTTAGTATCAAAAAATTGACAACCTCAGCCCTCATCAACTGAGGTAGAGCTAAGTTAGAATAAATTCCCATTATCTAATAGTTAAAAGAATGAGGTTTATAGATCTTTTGACATTAAAAGTTCTAGTGCAACCATAAAAACAATCAAGCTTCACAGTACACACACACCTTGATCCCATTCATATTTTAAAATAGATTATGGCTGTGTTCAAAAAGGATACACACCTGGTTACTAATTTTCTCTCTAGAGAGGAGGTTGGAATGGGAGGAACTACTGGAGGATATTTTTATTCAATATACCTCTACACTGTTTGAATATTTTACAATGATAATATTACCTAGTCAACTAAATTTAATAACCTGTAACTGGAAATACATGTGAAAACATAGTAATTAAGAGTCACCTAGAAGTCTAGTATCCAGAACACCAATCATATATTACTGGTGTATTTTCTTCCAGCTTTATGATTGTAGATTTCTTAAAAATATCACCTTGTATCTAAAATTTATAGCCTTTAATGAGGATTTCCCCTTTGGAAAAAAATCCTCCTCATCTACTGACCATCTCATTCTATTGACCATACAATGTATACATTGTTTTCGCCTAAGTTATTAAGAAAAGTATTTCATTTGTTGTTCAGTGCTTCATGATGTGAGAATTGTCCTTAAATGGCAGACTTTCTACCAATGATCTTTATTAACATTTATGGACTATAGTCACTGACCTAACTGTGGTCACAGGAACTGAACTATTTTTTTCTTATCCTAAATATGGGAACTTCAAAATAAACCAATTCTGCCTCTTTGGACTCAATCAGATAAATGAGTACAGCACTTAGTACTGTACTCAATAAACACAGTGCTCTCTCACATTACAAAGGAGATAGTTGTTCTAGGTAGAACTTTTCTCCACAGAAGACTGTAAATATCTTGCAACCCTGTAGTCACTATGATCTAAGCTAGAGTTTATATTTAGAGTCATCTGAAGATTGTACTATTACTAGTTCCATGCAGCTGAATGAGTCTATAAATTAATGGAGTGGATAAGCAGATATACTATTAAAAAAAAAAAAAAAACTTGTTGAGAATTTCTTAGAGCTTTAAACTGTGAATGTTCTTTCTTCATCTTTCCTTATAAGTGGAAGGAATGTATTTGATATCAGAAATATTGATAGGAAAGCTAAAAGCAAAGTCTCTGGTTTTCAAGATCATATTTCGTGTATTAATGATTAAACACCTTTGAGGAATAACAGGGAAAATATAAAGCTTTATGAAAAGTTCTTGTGCCTAGTGATATAGCATCTACCAAGGAGATTAGTTTATTTCTAATCTATTCCTAGAAAACAAATGTAGCTGAAGTTACATTTTTCTGTCACTGACATATTCCACTTGTTACTTTCCACCCATTAGCAATGATTTACAAAAAAATTACATACTATATCAAACTCATTCCCTCTTTTTCTAATCAATTTTTAAAATTGATTTTTAAATGTTGTTTTTAATAAAAGTAATACTAATTCCCAGAATTTTAAATAAAGTTGTTTGAAACATTAAAAATTATGGTTTCATAAAAAGGCACAGCTTCCTTCTCAAAAATTGGGATTAAAAAAAGGCTAAAATGCCCAATACCAAGACGGAATTTCTCCAATATAAACTGGTTGACTTCTTAGTCCGAAATATGCTTCTACATCGCAGTAATTTTAGGCAGTTATAAAGGAAAAGGGGATACGTGATGAAACTAACAGCAAAAGTTCACCAACTTACTGAAAGCAATTTGGCCCAAATACAGTGGCAAGATTGTGAACATTCATGCGGTTCTGCACATGGTGCTCGGCTACTTTCGTCAAGAACTGGCAAAGGTACTTGAGGAGGCAGTAGTGGGTATCTGGCAGCTCTTCTATTAAGGCTCTTAAGTTACTCTCTTGAGCATCATTTCTGTCATCTGGGAAAAAAAAAAAAAGAAGAAAAATTGTTCTCAGGTATATTTAACAGTAGTAAAAAAGATACACAAGTACAATATATCCCAACATTTAATTCAGAAATCATTTCCAGGGACTGAGGTGTGACATTATAAAGAGGCATTTTTGCTTTTTCTTTGATCCTCAAGCATTTAATTTTCAAGAATAACTGACTTATTCAAGACATCCTGAAAACCACAAGCTTTTTATTCAGTGAATAAAATAGGGTGGTATTTCAATTCTGTGTTTTCTTGCCATAAATTAAGATAACGGCTGGACTTTTATCCATAGCACATCTTCCATTTCATTTTTGCCTTCAAGTCTGTTAAAAACAAGAATCTCTTGGTTGAAAAAACTTGATGTTAAGAGACCTACGTAGATCACCATGAGTGACACCAAACTCAATAATCAGGGGTCTGTGCATAGAGAAAATGGACAGAATCTTTAAATTTTTAAGGAGATTTTTAATCACCCACATGTCACAGAGTTTAGAATTTGATATATGCTTCATACAAAAGTCTAATAACTTTGTGTGTGCCTAGTTGCTCAGCTGGATTGAGCTTATCTGACTCTTTTCGACCCTTTGGACTGTAGCCTGCCAGGATCCACGGATTTCCTAGGCAAGAATACTGGAGTGGGTTGCCATTGCCTCCTCCAGGAGATCTTCCCGACCCAGTGATTAAACCCTAGTCTTCTGTGTCTCCTGCATTGCAGGCAGATTCTTTACCCACTGAGCCACTGGGGAAGCCCCAGTAACCTTGTATGAAGCCAAAAACATCCAGCAATGTACCAAAATTCACAGGCAGACATGTGAAAAGTTTCCCTCAATTCTCAGAGATTTGTTTTGTCGATATTTAAATAGTAAAGTTGCCATCTTAAGTAATTCTGTATACTACTTTCTATCATAGGGACAAACAAATCCTTTACAGAAGATACTTTCAGGGAATAATGACAACCTATCAGAGATCAAATTGTCAACATCTGTTGGATCATAGAAAAAGCAAGAGAGTTCCAGAAAAACATCTATTTCTGCTTTATTGACTATGCCAAAGCCTTTGACTATGTGGATCACAATAAACTGTGGAAAATTCTTCAAGAGATAGGAATATCAGACCACCTGACCTGCCTCTTGAGAAACGTGTATGCAGGACAGGAAGCAACAGTTAGAACTGGACATGGAACAACAGACTGGTTCCAAATAGGAAAAGGAGTGCATCAAGGCTGTATATTGTCACCCTGCTTATTTAACTTATATGCAGAGTACAACATGAGAAACGCTGGGCTGGAAGAAGCACAAGCTGGAATCAAGATTGCCGGGAGAAATATCAATCA
>NW_011495025.1:5370556-5370702 GCF_000754665.1 Bison bison bison | reverse complement strand
ACAGTGTCAGACTTTATTTTTGGGGGCTCCAAAATCACTGCAGATGGTGACTGCGGCCATGAAATTAAAGGATGCTTACTCCTTGGAAGGAAAATTATGACCAACCTAGACAGCATATTAAAAAGCAGAGACATTACTTTGCCAAC
>NW_011495025.1:5338683-5370161 GCF_000754665.1 Bison bison bison | reverse complement strand
CGAGTCTTGGGTGTTCATTGGAAGGACTGATGTTGAAGCTGAAACTTCAATACTTTGGCCACCTGATGTGAAGAGCCGACTCTGATGCTGGCAAAGATTGAGGGCAGGAAGAGAAGGGGACAACAGAGGACGAGATGGTTGGATGGCATCACTGATTCAATGGACATGGGTTTGGGTGGACTCTGGGAATTGGTGATGGACAGGGAGACCTAGCATACTACAGTTCATGGGGTTGCAAAGAGTCGGACACGACTGAGCAACTGAACTGAACTGAACATTTAACACACATTGGATTCTTTAATTTAGATAGGCCAGCTGCTCCAGCCATTCAATAGTGTAAGAAACAGAAAAGTGAGGGAAGTAAGATGCAAAGGAACAAGAGTGCCGGCATTACAGATACATAAGTAATGTCCAATAGCAAGAAGTGAAAACACAGAAAGTCATAGACTGCCACTGACAGTGGCTGTAGACCACAGGATAAGAATGCAGGCTAGGAAGCAGGTTTAGCTAACTACTACTTTTGTGACCTCAGACTCTTCACTGCACTGTTTCCTTATTTTTAAGGGTAATATCAACTGGAGAAGGCAATGGCACTCAACTCCAGTACTCTTGCCTGGAAAATCCCATGGATGGAGGAGCCTGGTAGGCTGCAGTCCATAGGGTCGCTAAGAGTCGGACACGACTGAGCGACTTCCCTTTCACTTTTCACTTTCATGCATTGGAGAAGGAAATGGCAACCCACTCCAGTGTTCTTGCCTGGAGAATCCCAGGGATGGGGTAGCCTGGTGGGCTGCCATCTATGGGGTCACGCAGAGTCAGACACGACTGAAGCGACTTAGCAAAAAATGCAAATCAACTATGAAACAGGGTTGTGATGAGGATTAAATGAGTTGACACTTGCAGAGTATTTAAAACAAAGTAGGTGACACATACTAAGTGCTATGTTAAGTGTTTGTTAAATAAGCAAAGTAATGTTTTGCTTTACCTTCATTACCTTGGTTTTATGAATGCAGTGAGGTTTCAGTGAAATGTCTTTTAATACGAACCCATTTCACCTTTATGAATGTTAGAATAAGTGATGCTGTCAAAAATAGCAATGCTGAAAATGTATAGATGTCCCCTCTTTGGTAGAATCATATTGGAGAACATTCTATTTATGACTGGAATAACTCCATTTCTTATTGATCACAAACAATGTGATCCAGTAAACTATAATTTCAGGGCAAATAGATCTCTTGATACTAGAAATTATTCATAGTAATTTTTTTGGCTGTGCTGGCTGTTCTTACCTCCAGTTGCAGTGAGCAGGGACTACTCTGTAGTTGTGGTGTGCAGGCTTCTCATTGCAGTGACCTCTCGTCACAGAGCATGGGCTTGAATGCCCCTGGGATTCAGCAGTTGTGGCTCCCGGGCTCCAGAGCATAGGCCCAAAAGCTCTGGCACATGGGGCTTAGTTGCTCAATGACATGTGGGATCTTCCCGGACCAGGCATTGAACCTGTGTCTCCTGCAATGGCAGGCAGATTCTTTATACTGAACCACTGGGAAAACCCGTTTTTTTAAAAAAATCATATCCAAATATTTTGATAATCCATAAAGATGTGGTATGTTGCATATTATCACATCATTTTCCACTGTACTATGATCTTGCCTAGTAGAAATACATACGAAATGGAAATAATTGTTGGGAGTGATTAAAAATGAATTGATAACTATCCGTTTTTCATACCTTTATATTAAAAAGACAAATGTGAACTAAGAGGGGCTCCCCTGGTGGTTCAGGGTAAAGAATCTATCTGCTAATGCAGGAGACACAGGTTTGATCCCTGATCTGGAAAGATTCCACATGCTACTGAGCACCTACACCCATGCACCACAACTACTGAGCCTAGGCTCTAGAGCTCGAGAGCCACAACTGCTGAAGCCCACATGCCCTAACGCCTGTGATCCACAAAGAGGCCACAGCATTAAGAAGCCTGTGCACTACAACTAGAGAGCAGACCCTGCTAGCTGCAGCTAAAGAAAAGCCCGCATAGCAAGGAAGATGCAGCACAGTCAAAATAAATACATAAAATAGAACAAAAAAGAAACTAACAGAAAATGTACTTCTATTTGCCTTTTTTTCCTTATGGTGACTAAGGCAAAGTGAGTCTGGATGTTTTCATGGGTGTGTGCTCTCTTTCTAAAATGTGGATTAATTCCCAGCATTTCAGGGTATAAGCAACAGCTTTCCAACAGTGTTGACAATGGACATCTGGCCGCCCTTCTGGCTCTGAAATGAAACTTCAAACCCTATGGCAGGCAATGTGTGAAGACACTAGATCAAAAAAAAAAAATAAATTTAAAATAGTTAGGATTTTATGACATCTTTGAAAAGCTGCAGTACTTTGATGATTTACTTCCACTATTTTGAAATATAATGAGTAATTTCCCAGGAAATAAAACTGACCAAAAAATGGGAAGGGAGACATCTATTCAGAGAATCTCCAACTTAACAAAATACCATGAAATCCTTCATGGCATGAATGAAAAAATCACTAAATATGGTCTCCAAAAGCAAAAATAAGTATGATGAGGAAAACATATGTATCTCCTCCTACCCACAAGCATTCCCGCTTCCTCTGATGGAGGACAGATTCACTGGTTCACCCTACTTCAGCGGCTCTGACAGCAGTGTACCACACTTGGACCTTAATATTCATAATTTACCTCCTGAGTCTTTGTTCAAACATATCGGCAGTGAAGTAAAGACTTTATTAGCATAACATTTCTTTTCATACCAAATAATTACATGAGATGTGAGTTAAGATCCCTTTGTTGGGAAGATCCCCTGGAGGAGGGCATGGTAACCCACTCTAACATTCTTGCCTGGAGAATGCCATGGACAGAGGAGCCTGGCAGGTTATAGTCAGACACGACTCAAGCAACTTAGCACCCACAATAATACTGAGGATCTGCAATTTATACTGCTTTTCCAGAAATCTGGGGTAAATATCACCTTTACTGCCCACCTGCAGCTATCCCACAGATAAGTCTTCCTCCATATAAGATTAATAACTGCTCCACACATTTATAATGTCCAGCCTAGCACTGAGTAGGCAAGTATGGGTGCAAATGTGCCTAAGAAGATGCCTTTTGATGTTTTCTAGAAACAAAGTTCATAATAACTATTATTGTTTGCATTACTTTTTGATTCACTGATACCTAAATATAATAAGGAGTACCGTATTCATTCACATCCTTACATTTATACTGGTTGTGACAATGTCTCAAGGTCTCACATCATAAATAAGAATGAGCAGTGCTTCTATCTTGGGCACACTTATTCCTAATGTATACTTATCCACACTATGTGTGGTGTTGATCACATGCTTTCTGTGTGTCTGACTGTCTCTAACACCAGGGATACAGCACTAAACAAAATAAACATCATGCTTTTATTAAGCATATTCTATT
The DNA here is from genome assembly GCF_000754665.1 of Bison bison bison. NCBI lineage: Eukaryota > Metazoa > Chordata > Mammalia > Artiodactyla > Bovidae > Bison > Bison bison. The sequence continues at coordinate 5,366,706 of NW_011495025.1, read as the reverse complement.
TGGGGAAAGAGGGACACGACTGAGCAACTATGCACTGCACAATGCAGATATATTAAAATATTTTAACTGTTTCAGAAAAGTGTGGTTACTTCTAGAACTAAATTGGAATAAAAATTAGGATGTGTATAATTTATGAACCCAAAGAGCTTAAAAAAACTTTGTACATGGAATAATGGTTAATAATTGAAACAGTCATCATTTTCCTTAGTATCAATCTTTTCCTAGGAGAACTAACTTTTTCTATTAGTGAAAAGTGCCATTTCAAATTATTCATGTTTCTTACAAGATTTTCATTATTGGCTGAATGTGACCCGTTTTTGTGTGTGTGTGTGTGTTTTTTTAAGCTAAACCATGAACAAAAAACTAGCACCCAGTATGTGTGGTATACAGGTAAATGACTCAGCAGTTGAAGAAAACTGTACCACCAGAACTTCTGTTCCAACTCAGCAGTTGAAGAAAACTGTACCACCAGAACTTCTGTTCCAGATTAGGTAGCAAACACTGAAGCATGTGACAAGTATTTGCTCTCATTAAAAAGAGATTACAATCATAATCAGCAATAATGGACCTAATCACGGGATGGCACCCTACTCTTATCTGGACATTCCTCCTAGTGCTTGTCATGTGCTTTGACTTTTTGATGGCCAGGAAGTTATACTGTACATACAATCTTAGCCTCAAGTAGAAGAAAAAAAAAAAACACACAATTGACAAAATGCTAATCTCTACTACAATATATCTCAGGGCCATGGGAAGGTCAGCTATTAAAAGAACCAAAATATTTAGCTTCATGGCGCCAGATTATTGAAGTAGCTTTTTATTTCCTCATTAATGCTCACACAAGGATTTATGAAAATTTGCTAATCTATTAGAACAGTGAGTTGATGCTGACTCTGAAGCTAGAGAAAGGCCACTAGCTCAGGAATGTGGACCGCCTCCAGAAAGAGAAGCCAGCAAAAAACAGGGACTGCAGCCTCCCAGCCACTTAGAACTGAAAGCTCCCCAAAACTCAATGAGCCTGGAAGCAAGAACTCAGGCCGACACCTTGGTTTTGACCTTGTGAGACCTGAAGAAGAGAAACCAGCTGAGCCTACACAGTTCTCATAGAACAATGAGATAGCAAGTATGTGATGTTTTAAGCCACTATATTTCTGGTAATGTGTCACAGCAGCAGTAGCAATCTCACACATTCCCAGCTAGAGATGACTAGACTGAAACAGAGACATTCATTAACTTTTCCATGTTCATACAACTACCAAGCAGCCAAGCTGCAACTCAAATCCTGGCAGTCTGACCTCAGAGCATAGGCTCTGATCAGCGCATGCCTACAAAGCTCACTTATGAGTATGACTATCACACAGAACCTAGCACACTGTCTCAAATATGTCAATATTTAAATGTTTCTTGAATCAACAAATAAATAAGCAGAACTGGTGAGGAGTAGTAGGAAACTACTACTGGGAGTAGGAATCTCCATTCATTTACAATCAAATATAACATCTTAGGTCCTGGGGTATATGTGGGGAACAGCATTTTAATAAAAGACTCTTAAGAATTTCTGGGCACAAAATGCTTCATAAAACAACTAAGAATAAACAAAACACAAATTCTGTTTCTTTCTAAACATGCAGAAGAATGGGGAAAATCATGATAAAATGCCAGCTATCCTGGATTAGACTCGGTTTTACCTCTGCATTTTATTTCTCGTGAGTGGAACCATGTCTTTTTAGAGTGATGAGAAGTTTATATACATAATTCTATCTTATGATTAATGGAATTGGTATTTTTCCATGTGAAAGGAGAAGTTATATTTTTACAGCTCTCTTGCAACCCTTGCCCATGACAAAGTTCTCAAATCCTCACACAAATTTCTCAAAGGGCGGAATGATAAAGTAACTAATAAAAATTAATAAATGACAACCTGTTCTTAGACGTTATTAATAAAACTACAAATCTTATCTTTCTGATTAGCTCCTGCAAGATGTAGAGTTATGTTTATTGCCAAATTAGCCTGTATCTAGATTGACACTGCCACTCCCAGAATGGACCTGCATGTGAAAGCAAAGGCAAAGGGTGCAGGAAAAACAAGAACTAGATGATGCTTTACATTTCAGTCCTATAGCCAAAAACTAATGCTCAGTGACACCAAGTAGTACATCAGCAAATCTATGCTGCAGACATTCACTGAATGCCTGTCAGTGGAGATGAAGACATCAATTAAAAACATAGCAAGCATTTAAATAATCTATCCATATAGCAAAACTGGGAGCTCACATCTAGGCTAAATGTGAGACACAAGGGTGTAACAGCTGAAGATTTTGTTTATAATGTAGGAATGTCTATACACCAGAGAATGGGAAAAGCTATCATTCTAATATAGGAGGGGCAGCCTCCCACAATGACACTAATCTTCAAAACTGCTGGCAATATTGCTGCCAATAAAACTTGGCTTTCTCCATAAAGCTAGTGCTATCGTAAGTGGGCAAAGTACAGTAAGTATGTAGTTTCAGTGCAAATCGTGTTACTACTATTCTACCTAATCCCCACTACTGAGCCAGCTGACACTATTGCTCAGCTGTAAGTGGACTGGACTTATTTGATGTCCTGTGACTTAAACCATTACCCAGAGTTATTTAAGGTTGTTTTGGATGTCCCCTTCTTCCCCTGAAGTCTTCAAATTGTTTATAGACTCAGTGTAAAAGCTGACTATGCTCACGGGCTCAGCAAAGCAAGGGTTCAGGACAGAGCTTAACACGGTTCAGGTAGAGCTGCAGGTGGCTAGCAAGCTGGTCACTTGGCATTGCTTCAAACCAATACAATTTAAACAATAAACAAATTTTCAGTATTTTATGAATTGATTCTATTGATACAGGTTGTTTTACCTTTTTTTTTTTAGTAAGTCCTTTGTTGGCTATTCTCTCTTTCCCTCTTCCAGCTCAATCTAAATAAGACTTCTTCATGAAAGCATTCATGAAGAGTGCAGAATTTATTGAAGATTTCACTCAGTTTGTGATAATTTATTCCAACTCCCCCCCAACAGGCATTATTTTCATGGCCCTGGAGCTTCTGGATCTCTCTTTTTCCCCTTCAAGCCTATAATTTTCATGTTATTATAAAACTCCAATGCCTGTACTATGAGAATAATGAAAATGAAAAACACAGACAATAACAGGTATTGTTGATGGTGTAAAGAAATTGAAACTTGCATTAATTGCTGATGAGAATGCAAAATAGTACAGCTACTTTGGAAAATTGTTTCTTAAAATGTTAAAGTCACCATTTGGCTCAGTAGTTTCACTCCTAGATAGATACTCAAGAGAAATGAACACATATGTCCATATAAGAACTTGTACATAAATGTTCATAGCAGCATTATTCCTATGAGCCAACAGGTGAAAACAACCCAAATGCCCATCAATTAATGAATGAATAAATACAGTGTAGTATAGTCGTTCAATGGAGAAGGCAATGGCACCCCACTCTAGTACTCTTGCCTGGAAAATCCCATGGACAGAGGAGCCTGGTGGGCTGCAGTCCATGGGGTCGCTAAGAGTCGGACACAACTGAGTGACTTAGCAGCAGCAGCAGCAGCATAGTCGTTCAATAGAATACTGCTGCTGCTGCTGCTGCTAAGTCGCTTCAGTCGTGTCCGACTCTATGCGACCCCATTGATGGCAGCCCACCAGGCTCCCCTGTCCCTGGGTTTCTCCAGGCAAGAACACTGGAGTGGGCTGCCATTTCCTTCTCCAATGCATGAAAGTGAAAAGTGAAAGTGAAGTCGCTGAGTCTTGTCCGACTCTTAGCGACCCCATGGACTGTGGCCCACCAGGCTCCTCCATCCATGGGATTCTCTAGGCAAGAGTGCTGGAGTTGGGTGCCATTGCCACAAAGGAACAACACACTGATTTATGTTCCAAGATGGATGAATTTTGAAACTTATGCTAAGTGAAAGAGGACAGTCACAAAAGACAATATATTGTGTGATTCCATTTATAAGAAATGGCCATAAGAGACAAACCTGTATAGATGGAAAGTAGATTAGTGTTTGCCTACGACTAGTAGGAGAAGAGGGGGGAAGTTGGGAAGGAATGGGGAGTATATGCTAATAGGCTTGGAGTTTCTTTTGGAATGATAAAAATATTTTAAAACCCGATAGTAGTGATGACTGCCCTCTCTGAATACATTAAATACCACTTTAAATTGTACACGTTAAAAAGGTCAGTTTTATGGTATGTACATTGTATCTCAAGAAAAAAATAAGGCAATTCTGTTGACTTTAAAATCCAGTGTAGGAAAAAGTCAGAAGAGAACTTTCCATTAAAGATGAGTTTATCTACTTTTCCTCTTCATATCTCACTAAGATGACAGGAATTTTTTAAGGTGTAAGCCATCAAGGATAAAGAGAACACAGCTGAAAAGACAAGAGTAAACCAAGGATTTCAGCAAATTTACATACACGCACATTCACAACACATACATACCTCAAGACCAGTTGTTCTAATGCAGAATAATTTTGCTCAGTCTTGACCTTTCCAAATTTGCATAATCCCACGCATTACTTAACATTATCTCACAGTGTCAAAGGCCATTAAGAGGAAAATATTTATATGTACTCAGTAAACCAAAGATCATCTAGCTATTAGGATCTACAACCTTAGAGATCATAGGGAATTATAAATAAGAAAGGCTTTTTTTCCTGTCATGTGGATCTGGATGGAAGCAGGACTAACTGGAATATCATAAAAATGTATAAAGTCATGTGTGGAAACCTGCGTTTCCTGGCACCACGTTTTCGATTTATTCCAGTAGAGGTTTCACACATCTGAGTGACTGGCAGCTTGGGCAGATGGCAATGCTTTAATTCTGCTCTGTATTTAGGTCTTTACCCAGGACAAAATGCATAATTTATATATTTAGCACTGCTTATAGAAAACCTAAAAGGCACACTCTGAAAATGCAAAGGGCTTAGACTTGGAGTTTAATATAATGATTGTTTTTCATAGAAACGTTTCTATGAAAAATGTGTGAGTTTAAGAATTTTGAAAGGAAAGGAACTTCTCAGTAAGAAGGAATGAACCTAGGGAAGGAAATATTTCATTTTTCCTATGGTGCTCTTACTACCCAAGAGGTAATGACTTAATAACTAGTACATTATAATTTGCAAGGCAAAACCATTCAGCTCACATCAAACAATGCCAGTGACACTATGATATAGAATAGACAAAGGACAGCCTTAACTCAAACTTATCTAGTGAATTCCTCACGTAAGGAAAAAAAAATAGTGCAAGGCTCAAGCCCCAAGTCAGCAAATGAAATAAGCTTTCTTTACAATCAGGCATTATGCTGATTAAGATAGTGTTACTAGGGTGGTTTTCTTACGAAAAACAGATGCAATCTAAATTATCAAAGCTCATAAGCTAAAATTCAGAGGCACTTAACTCTCACACATTGTTTACACAGCTGCTATTATAAAATTCTCCCCATTTAAAATCAAGCATGGGATGGGTGAAAGGTAAAGGAGAATGTCCATTTAAAGAAACAAACTGATCACATATTCTTCCCAAAACCCTATTTAAATGACAGTAAAATGATGCTTAAAAAGTGTAAGCACCCATGGGCAAAAAAAGAACAGCAGAGAAGACAGAAGGAGAGGAGATTTCAAAGCCATTTGGAAGTGAATGCAAGTGACTGAAAACAGACAGACTGCATGCAAGCCTGTCAAGCTTCAGGCAGCCTCCACCACCCCAGCACCCAGGCAAGCGAGCCAGCAGGCAAGAGTGCTGAGGCTTAGGCTCTGCATGGCATCAGTGAATTCTTGGACATCTGAAACAGCTAAGGTCTACAGTGAGGAAACAGCAGAAAACGGGAAGATGAGTGAAAATGTGCCAATAAATAACAGGCCCATTAGCATACTTCCCATCTCCCTCCCACTCCTGCTCAAGGAACTCAATAGCTGAAGAGAAAAATATGCCCACATACTGACATTTGTGGTTCCCCAATGAAACAGCTAGAGTTTCCTCTATCCCCACCATCTAATCCTCCTGAAGTGAAGCACACCAGTAGACAAGCCCACTGGTCCACGTACAAAATGCTGCTCCTAAATCTCGACAGCCAAAGATCCTCATATGTTTGAGTAAAGAGAGAAAAAGAAATCCCGCAAACAGAAATATAGGGGGGAAGAAAACCAAACCAAAGCCACATAAACAAACATCCCCAAAAGCCTTATTTGTATCTCAGAAAGAAGAACACAGTGCAATAAAACAAAGTACTTCGAAAAAAAATAGAGCATGAATATGTTCAATATTAAAGTCAAAGGCTAAAATTTTAAAATAAGGTCAGAAAATAAAATTTATTAAATTTCACAGAAAACAGAATTTAAAGACGATAATCAAACCTCTACAGGAACAATAAAAGATAATACAGGTACATTTCCAAGACCAAAAGACAATATTTTCCAGGCTGAAGGGATCTGCTGAGTGTCCAACACAATAGAGAGAAAAGACTGCCAGGAAGGGCAGGTCTGGGAAGACTGGGGAAGGAGGCTCAGGGTGACACCTACTACTGGGGTTTAGATGAGAGAAGAAAAAGGGTCCAAGAGCAATCTCCCCAGAAATAAACAATTGACAAATTATTTGACATTCTGAAAAAAACAGGCAATGGTGGATGCATTGGAGCAATCTAAAAAATGCAGATTATTTTCATTCACACAATTCCCTATAAATCTGAGATATTAACATCAGGCAATACACTTCACACAAGTACACACCCTTACATAGTGCTATAAAGGCATACCTTAATTAAATACGTACAAAAATTATCAGCTAAAATTGTGGTAGAATGATACTGGAGTAAGTAACAATGTAACAAAGCTAATTCTGCACATTTCTTTAGCAGAAACAATGAGATAATATCCGGAAGTAATCAAAATAAAACATTATATTATCAAATGGAAAGAAATATCAAAAGAACAGCTAGACAAATGAAAACTGATTTCCTCTGGGAAAGAAAATTAAGGGCAGCCAAAGCATGTTTAGGGGTTTACTATGTAAATCTTTCCACTTTATTTAATTTTTTAATAAAACCATATGCATATATTAGTCTGACAAAAAGATTTCTTTAAATAAAGGAAAATGTTAAAAGCAATAAGATGATGAATTTTATCAAGTAATAAAATTACTTAAGAATGTGTCACTTCAGTATTTGATTAAAAATGTTACTGACAAACCACCAAACCGATTGTATTAACCATTCATCCCCGCCTCTTCCCTAACACACGCTATGTTCACTGTTGCAATCATGTACCTCTGTTTTCCAAACACCTTTGTTTTTGTAATCCTTTCTTCCTAAAGCACTCACCATTTGTGGTAATTCTACCAGCCCTCCAAAAGTCCCAGTTCAAGGATCACTTCCTTCTTTCATAAACCCTTCTTATCATCTGATTTAGTAAGGATTCCTCCCCTCAAACTCACTCTGTTTTGTATATCCTGGCTTTCTGTGTACCTGTTCTATTCCCCTAATAAACCTGTAAGCTCACTGTTCACAGGACAGTATTCTACTTTTCTATGTGAGCAATAAAATACCAAACAATGCCTTTGCGTGTGTGAATGCTCAGTCGCTCAGTCATGCCCGACTCTTTGAGACCCCATGGACTGTAGCCTGCCAGGCTCCTCTTGTTCATGGGATATTCCAGGCAAGAATTCTGGAGTGGGTTGCCTTTTCCTCCTCCAGGGAATCTTCCTGATCCAGGGATCGAACCCATGTCTCCTGCAGCTCCTGCATTAGCAGGTGGATTCTTTACCACTGAGCCAACTGGGAAGCAACAATGCCTTTACCTCAATTTATAATTAAAAAAATTTTAATCACTGATTTCATATAAAGGAGTCCGGTACTATTTGTAACATGCAATATTTGCAGGCTCACACTTTCATTAAAATTATATAAAACATTTCAAAAAATAAAAATTGATAATTGATAGCTATTCCAAAAATATTCCTGATGAATTTCTGGAAGATTTGGTCCATTTTGTGTGATTTACCAGGCGGAACAACAACCAAAAGTTCAAGCAGTTTCAATTAATCTGGGCAAGAATTTTGAAATCTTCATTTAACTCCAAACTGGAACTCACTTTCCCCCCTTTCCTTCCTCCTCCTTAATCATTAGGCAGGTAGGTACATTCACTCTTCTGTGACTTTGGTAATTTTTTTTATTTAGGAAACAGGGACATTAGAATAAAGGGACTAATTTTAAGGTTAAAAGTTAAAAACTTGAAGGAAATCACACTAAATGGTTCATCTTTATATAATCAAGAAACCAAGGGGTGGGAGCAAGAGCTGAGGATAAACTGATACATAAGCATGGGGATGGAAGGTTGCATTTAAACTACGGGTGCCTGTGTCTCATCTCTAGAGATGATGATTTAGTTTGTCTAGGATGTAGTGATCTCTGGGATTTTTCAAAGCTTCCCAGACAATTCTTACGGGTTGCCACAATTGAGAAGCACAACTTAACATTTATTAAATATATGGTACCAACACTGTTCTAATTGCTTCAGTGGATAAATCAGTATCCAAAACAAGCTCAGGAAGTGCACTCCATAGTAGTAAAACTATGTGTGGTGGTTTTTACAGTGTCCACAAAGTCTGACACTTCTTCCTTCAAAAGATGGTGCCCAATTCCTCTCTTCTTGAATATGCTCCTAATGAATATAATGTAGTACAAGTGATGCTATTTGATTTCTGGGGCTAGGTCACAGAAAGGATGGCTTCCATAGCTCCTGATGTGCTCACACTCTGGGGGAAGCCAGCTACATGTTATGAGAACACTCAAGTAGCCATCAGGAAATGCTCACAGAGAAAGGAACTGAGGCGTCTCACCAAGAGCCAGCACTACACTGTCAGCCATGTGAACAAACCACCCTGGAAGCAGATCTCCCAGCTCCAGTCAAGCCTTCAGATAACTGCAGCCCTTTGACAACTCTTGAGAGCAACTTCCTGACAGAAAATACATGTTTAATGTAGTTTTCAGACAACTGTTAGGTAGCAATAGATACCTAATATACTAAGACACAGAAAGGTTAAGTAATCGTCCATACTAATGCAGCTGGCAGCAGGCACACTAGTCAGAATGGACCCAGAGCCCATGCTCTAAACCTCAGGCTGTAATATCCTCCTCCAAAATGAATCTTATTTTCTCTGTATCTCATTAGAGTTGATGCTGGAATCAAAAGAGATTATATAAATAAAGTAACTTCTAGGTATTACGCAGTGAGTAGTCACTAACTAGCACCTATTATCACAAGAAGGAATAAATTCTTACAGAGAATCAATATTAAAATATAAACAATTTATAGAAAATTATACAAAAAACAAAAACAATACCCAGTAGTATTTTTTAGACAGCTTATCATTTATTTTAAACTCATTCCTTATTCCTATCTCTGCTAGTCATTAAAGATTTCTAAGAAAAAATCATCAGTTCCGTAGTAATTAATGATTTCTATTCTAGACAGTATCTAATTAGCATCCTCTGTAGGCATTTTACTAATTAATTTTTAATAATACATACAGAAAATTGTGATAATTTAAAAAAAAAAAAAAGCAATACTATGGACTGAATTATGTCCCTACAAAGTCACGGGTTAAATGTGACTTATGTGACCTAAACTCCAATATTTGGAAGCAGGACCCTTACAGGGGTAATTAAGGTTACACGAGGTCATAAAGGTGAGGCTCCAAGACCCTCTTCAGATTCAATGCAATCTTATCAAATTACTATGACATTTTTCACAGAACTAGAACAAAAAAGTCTTAAAATCTGTATGGCTAAACAAAAGGCCCCAAATAGCCACAGCAATCTTGAAAAAGAAAAATGGAGCTGGAGAAATCAGGCTCCCTGACCTCAGACTTTATAACAAAGCTACAGTCATTAAAACAGTATGGTATCAGCACAAAAACAGACACATACATCAATGTAACAGAACAGAGAGCCCAGAAATAAACTCACACACTTATCAACTAATCTGTGACAAAAGATGCAAGACTATGTAATGGGAAAGGACAGTTGTTTCAATAACTGGTGCTGGAAATCCATACAGTTATATCTAGAAGAATAAAATCAGATCATTTTCTCACACCATATAAAAAATAAACTCAAATTGATTAAAGACCTAAATCTAAGACCCAAACCATAAAACTCCTGGGAGAAAACATAGGCAAGACACAAACTGCAGCAGTATTGTTTTGGATCTATCTCCTAAAGCAAAGGAAACAAAAGCAAAAATAAACAAATGGGGTCTAATTAAATGTAAAAGCTTCAGCATAGCAAAGGAAACCATTGAAAAAAATGAAAAGACAACCTATTAAATGGGTTAAAATATCTGTATGGATAAAATATGTATGGATAAAATATGTATGGATAAAATATCTGTATGGATAAAATAAAATGGATAAAATATCTGTAAAAGATATGACTAGTAAGGGGTTAACATCCAGAATATATAAATAGCTCATACAATTCATTATCAATAAAAACCAAATCAATTAAAAAATGGGCAAAAAGACCTGAATAGACAGACATTTTTCCAAAGAAGACATACATTTGGCTAACAGGAATATGAAAAGATGTCCAACATCACTCATCATTAGAGAAGTGCAAATCAAAACCACAATATGCTACCACCTCGTACTTGTTAAAATAGCTATCATGAAAAAGACCACAAACAACAAATGTTGCTGAGGATGTGGAGAAAAGGGAAGCCTTGTACAATATTGATGAGAACTGGCGCAACCACTATGAAAACGAGTATAGAGTTTTCTCAAAAAACTAAAAATAGAATTACCATTATGATCCAGCAATTTCACTTCTAGATATACGTATATCCAAAAAAATGTAAACACTAATTTGAAAATATACATGTAGCCCAATGTTCACAGTGGCACTATTTACTATAGCCAAAATATGTAAGCCAACTAAGTGTCCTTTCATAGATATATATATATATATATAGATAGATAGATATAGATATATAGATATAGATATAGATATATCGGAGAAGGCAATGGCACCCCACTCCAGTACTCTTGCTTGGAAAATCCCATGGACAGAGGAGCCTGGTAGGCTGCAGTCCAGGGGGTCACGAAGAGTCGGACATGACTGAGCGACTTCATTTTCACTTTTCACTTTCATGCATTGGAGAAGGAAATGGCAACCCACTCCAGTGTTCTTGCCTAGAGAATCCCAGGGACGGGGGAGCCTGGTAGGCTGCCGTCTGCGGGGTCGCACAGAGTCGGACACGACTGAAGCAACTTAGCATAGCATATATATATATGTGTGTGTGTGTGTGTGTGTGTGTGTGTGTGTGTGTGTGTGTGTGTGTGTATACACACATATCTCAGCCATAAAATAAAATGAAATTTTGACATCTGCAACAACGTGGATGAACTTGGACAATATTATGCTTAGTGAAATAAGTCAGATAGAGAAAGACAAATATTGTCTTATCACTTATACGTGAAATTGAAAAACATAAAACAAATGAATACACATAACAAAACAGAAACAGACTTGGAGAAATAGAGGACATCCCAGTAGCTACCAATGAGAAGAAAGAAGAGATAAGGGGCAAGACAGGTAGGGGTAGGGGATTAAGAGGCACAGATTATTACATATAAAATAAATTAGGTACACAGATATATTGGACAGCACAGGGAATATAGTCAATATTTTATAATAACTTTAAATGAAATATAACATATAAACATTTTGAATTACTATGTTGTACACCTGAAACTAATATAATATTGCAAATGAACGCTACCTCAAAGAAAAACAGATGCTTAAGAACCTCTAAACAATCAATTTTAACTTCAACTATATAAAACAAATACTATTTTAGGACTCAATACTGCTTACGAGAAAGCACACTAGTGACTTTTCAGTCTCAAAGGACACTAAGCAAACACAACTTAATTAATATTCCCTACACAAAATTTAATGCCTCAGTCTTAGTACTTCGATGGCAGTCACTAACTAGTCAGAAAAGAATTTCTTTGGCCCAAAAGCACCAGGGGTTTTAACTATTATGTTATTTATATATTCATATGCCAACAGTCTTAGAAATTATATTTAATAATAGCATTTCATAATTTAGTATTATTTTAGGGTAGAAGGTAAGGATCTAGAATAAGATAGCAAGGTGACAGTAATGGAGGAATTGTAAATATTTAAAATCTGTTAGGTGAAAAATAAAATTGCTTTAATTCCTAGAAGGATTTGGTATACTGACCCTGAAAGAGCTGAAGGAAGCGAGGCTGTAGCGTGGAGGTGATCACACTCTCGGGCAGCTCCCTCAGGAAGAGCTTTAACAGGCTGGCCGCCGCACACACGTCCCCATCTCGCCCTAGCTCCACGGGCACCCCGCTCTCAAACTTCCATCGAAGCTGTTCTACCACCTTGACGTTGCCATTCACCCGGAAAAGGCCTTCCTGGGTGAGTCCTGAAACAGCCAAGATGACACAGAAAATAAACAGAGGTCTCTCACAAATACAAACTCGAAAGAACAGTAACAAATAAACCACAGTATAAACTTTCCTGAATAATTATCAAGCACTGGAAGATTTTCAAAATTTATAAAAATGTTTTCTTAGAATAATACGTTTTCCCATTTACTACATATCAACCCAAAACATCATACATGATTGTTGTGAAAGCTGACCTCTAAAAATAAGGTCAGGACACAACAGACACAGAACACACACTACTCTACAAAGAAATGTAATTAAAAATATAATCTTCTACGGTATACAACAGAAATTTACTCTGGGCTCCATAAACAACTTATCATTTTGAGAACAACTATTTAAAAAAGAATGACATGTATGCAAGAAACTTAACTGTATGTGATTACCTTTGCAATTATTTGATAAAGAACCATTACTTCTTTAGTAATCAATAAATACAAACTGTAAGACTTAGAGACTGCAAAGTAGTTAAGAAAAGATCTTGGCCTTTGGCCTATTGATCTGTGATTATTTGTGTTAGTTGGGCTAAGCAGAGAAGGCTTCCTGGAGAAGCCTCTCGTTTATTGGGGCCCTCTCCAGTGCTCTATCCCTGTTTCTGTACTCTTAATTCTGTATTCTTTCTCTTAAAGAGGGCCACAAAAGGATTAAGCATCACAACCCAAAAAACTTAATTGATCCCTGACAAAGAGAAACCAATATATGAATAGAGAAGCTGAGAGAGGAGAACAGAGAGTAGGTAGGCAGGTGGAAATATGGAGTGTTTATCAGTCATGAGTTAATAAAATGGAAGAAATGGTTAAGTATAAGATAATGCATGTCAAGACAAAGGGCAAAGACTTTATCATAATTTATCAATGGAGCATTAAATGTGTGTTTGACTGTGGCAGACAACATAAACCAGGTTGAAAGAAGACCTAGCTAGCTAAGTAGAGAATGCAGAGGGCAGAGAGCTTGCCTTAGGGTGACTACAGTCTATATAAGGCAGTAAGACAGACACTATGGTGGGAAGGGAATGCAAAGGAAAGAATAAAGATGATTTGGGAACTTGGTGCATACAAAGAAAACAGAGAAGTGGGGAAGACTGAAAAGTAACTTTAATATTTGAAAACTAGGGATTCAGGAAAAAGTACTGTAAAGAATGAGGTGGAGGCGGGGTGTGGTAGAAGGGTGGCAGCTGGTTTGAGGTCGAGGACAATGACTTCCAGCTCAGTGTGCTGGGTTCAAGAAGACAAAGTACCATGAAAGCAAGTGAGTCAGATGGTGGAGGAATGTTGAAAGTGTGAGAAACAATCTAAGAAAAGAGTAACCCACAGACTCTCTTTTTGAGAGTCCAATGGTGAATTTCAGCCAACCACCTAAGCACTGAAGCCTATCTGAATTATTTAGATGGCAGGTGTTTGTTCCTATCAGCCCTGGTTTCTCTCTCTTTCCTCTAACTGTATTTCTCTTTCTAAAGAAAAAGAAAGCTAATTTCATTTACTTTGTAATTTGATAAGACATTCATGAATCCTTTAATTCAGCAAAATACCCTGCAGTATGTTAGGTACCAAAACAAAAAACCAACTATGAGAAAAAAACTTCAAATACCACCAGGATCCTTATGGAATTTGTCATCTGATAAGATGTTTTTGTACTTCTACATATACACATATTATTGGGTTATGAAGAACACAAGTATCAAAAATGGATATGAATTTTAGCTCAATTTTGGCAAAAATTGGTGAAACCAGAGATGATATTAAAAATATTTCACAATTGGTATGGCTAGGCCACCATGTAATAGAGGAGACAGCAGGCAGTTTGTGAGCTAGGCAGCTTCTCGACCGGCCCTAGTGCCTGACCCTCACCTCTTGGTATCCATGCCATGTGGAGTCCCCTCCCCTCCTTGAGTGTGGTCTGGACCTAGTGACTAGCTTCTAAACAAGAGAACGTGATGAGGTTGCAACCTCACTTCTGAGATTAGGTTATAAGACTGTGATGTCTACATTGCTTGCTTGCGTTCTCCCTCTGACTGTTCTTGTTTGCTCACTATGATGAATCAGCTGTTATTTTGTGAGCTCCCTTACAAAAAGGTCCACGTGGTAAGGAAGTGAGGGCAGTTTCTGGACAACAGTCAGTGAGTAACCCAGACCCTCAGGTCAACAGGCCACAAGGAACTGGATCATGCCAACAACCACATGCAGGAGCTTGGAAGTGAACCTTTACCCAGTCGAGTCCTGATATGAATGGTAGCCTCAGCCAACACCATGACTGCAGCCTTAAAAGAGACACTAAAACAGAAGACATAACTAAGCTGTGTCTAAATTTCTAACCCATAGGAACTGTGGGATAATAAACAATTTTAATTCTGAAGATACATAATTTGACAATATAGTCCTCTATCTACCCAGCTCGAGAGCCTGCTTTTGGCCCAGCAAATGCCCCTGGATCTGATTTCACAGTAATTTTCTAGCTTTGACCTGAGGTTCCCTCTTCCAACAAGGATTTTTGACCCTTCCCTCAAATAAATGTACTTTCAGTTATTAAAAAATAACTAGCCAGCTCCAAGAACTGGCTTTAGTCTTAAACATTCCTGATCCCTGTGGACCTTAATAAAGGACAGAGAAGCTACAAATAGAAGTCATCAAAGTCAATGCTTCTAAACCATTTTTTCTGCCCTGACTTCACTTATTTGCAAAACTCTCTTCCCTCAGGAACTTTTCTCACCCAAACAACGCGAAGGATATTTAGTGACTTTTCAATCAGGACATGGTTATTTTACTCTGGCAAAAAGAATCCATATAGTTTTTTGAAGTCCCTTATGAACTTATATACAATACCCATGTGAAACTTACCAGACTATACAGTCTCTAATGTTTCCTATTATAAATTTTTAGGAAATGATTACAACAGAAACGTTCAGAGGGAGGAGATGTTTAGAAAGCTTTATGGAGTTACTCTCGTACATTTGAGATTCTGTCACATTTGATTTCAGGAGATGTAGATTAATCATAATGAAACATCAATTTAATGGATTAGCAATGCCAAAAAATAATGTATACAGCACTGACAGCTACAATTGAAGTATTTAAAAATCTAATGAATACATATATGATCGTATGAATCCATCAACAGAAACTGAACATGCCAGAAGTCAGAATTTTTCTTATTAGCACACTGGCCCAGACAGTCATATGACAATATGTATGCATATTCTGACATCTGGTGGTAAGTAGAGAATCCTACACTATTTAAATATCCCACAGCATCTTCATGTTAAAGTAGAAGCAATCCAGTAACACAATAAACAACATTAGTTATTTTAAAATAACTAATCAGTATAACGGAGAAGGCAATGGCACCCCACTCCACTACTCTTGCCTGGAAAACCCCATGGACGGAGGAGCCTGGTAGGCTGCAGTCCATGGGGTCGCTAAGAGTCGGGCAGGACTGAGCGACTTCATTTTCACTTTTCGCTTTCATGCATTGGAGAAAGAAATGGCAACCCACTCCAGTGTTCTAGCCTGGGGAATCCCAGGAACGGGGGAGCCTAGTGGGCTTCCGTCTATGGGGTCGCACAGAGTCGGACACGACTGAAGCGACTTAGCAGCAGCAATCAGTATAAACATGATATGACTCATAACTTACAAGATTTTCCTTTGAATGGAAAAATACATGTAAATTTTGTGGGTTTTTTTGGTTTTTATAAAAACCCAAAGCCTATTTTTGTTGTTCAGTTGCTCAGTGTGTCTGACTCTTTGTGACCCCATAGAGTGCAGCACACCAGGCTTCCCTGTCCTTCACTATCTCCAGATGTTTGCTCAAACTCATATCCACTGAGTTGCTGATGCCATCCAACCATTTCATCCTCTGTTGCCCCCTTCTCTTGCCCTCAATCTTTCCCAGCATCAGGGTCTTTTCCAATGAGTCGCCTCTTTGCATCAGGTGGCCAAAGAAAAGTCTATTTAAAAGATCTTAATAGAGAGCTTGATAAGCACTTTCTGTTTCAAAATTCCTTTATAATAGTAAAAGGTTTCCCTCACAGCAAGTTGTTAGATATCTACATTTACATTAAACAACAAAGTATGACTATAATATCTAAATACGGTTAATTATACAACCAATCATCCCTAATCCCATATCTGACAGAGTGCCTACTGTCTCACAGGTGCATAATAAATACTTGTTGACTTAAGCTATAAAACAGTGAAACAAAACCAACTGAAGTATCTTGCCCTCAAACTCCATTTTGTTTTCGTTGTTTAGTCACTAAGTCATGTCCGATGCTTTTGGGACCCCATGGACTGTAGCCCACCAGGCTCCTCTACCCGTGGGATTTCCCAGGCAAGAATACTGGAGTGGGTTGTCATTTCCTTCTCCAGAAGATCTTCTTGACCAAGGGATTGAACCCAAGCCTCTTGAATTGGCAGACGGAATTCTTTTTTTTAAATTTTATTTATTTTTTTAATATAAATTTATTTAATTGGAGGCTAATTACTTTACAATATTGTATTGGTTTTGCCATACATCAACATGAATCTGCCATGGGTGTACATGTATTCCCCATCCTGAACCCCGCTCCCACTTCCTTCCCCATGCCATCCCTCTGGGTCATCCCAGTGCATCAGCGCTGAGCATCCTGTATCATGCATCAAACCTGGACTGGAGATTTGTTTCACATATGATATTATACATGTTTCAATGCGATTCTCCCAAATCATCCCACCCTTGCCCTCTCCCACAGAGTCCAAAAGACTGTTCTATACAACTGTGTCTCTTTTGCTGTCTCGCATACAGGGTTATCGTTACCATCTTTCTAAATTCCATATATATGTGTTAGTATACTGTATTGGTGTTTTTCTTTCTGGCTTACTTCACTCTGTATAATAGGCTCCAGTTTCATCCACCTCATTAGAACTGATTCAAATGTATTCTTTTTAATGGCTGAGTAACACTCTATTGTGTATATGTACCACAGCTTTCTTATCCATTCGGGCAGATGAAATTCTTAACCACTGAGCCACCAGGGAAGCTCCTCAAACTCCATACCACACTTCAAACTTACACGGGCCCTATGGTTTATTAAAGTAATAGTTTCAAATACAGAAAGCAGCTTCAGGTTGTCTACAGTGTGATTAACTACATAGCTTTTCAAAATACAGGGCAGGTGCCTGTCAAGACTCTGATTCAGTAGATCTGAGGTACTGTCGATGAATGTATATTTTGAACACATATTCTTAACCAGGGTATTCTTAACCCTGGCTAAGAATGATGGACTGAAGGACTTCCCTGGTGGTCCAGTAGTTAAGACTCCGTGTTTCCAGTGCAGGGGCCATGTGTTTGATAGCTGCCTGAGCCCACTAAAACATTTAGTTTTGTATTACCTGAATCCACCCTATTAAAGTACAATGAAGGGTACACTAAGGAGAAATAGAAGAAACGCAATCTCTAATTCAAAATTTGCCCAGATGTTCATACACTGATGGCATGAATGTAAACTAGCTCAATTCCTAAGATTATTAGTGCACATATCTTTTGATCCATAAGCCCATTTTCAGAAGGTTAGTCTATAGGCACATCACAGTGCTCGATACGTGTTAAAGGTCGGTCACTGAATCATTGTCTGCAAACATCAAAAGACTGGAACAATTCAATGTTGATCAGGATGTGACTAGTTAACACAGTGACACACATATAAAGTGTAACAGCATGCAGAGGAATAAAGAATTAAACGAGGAAAGCTCTTTATGCAAAATGGAACAGTCTTCAAAATATACCATTGAGTGATTTTTTTAAAGAAGATTCATAAACAGTGTGCATGATGTGCTAATGTTAAAAGGGAAACAGAAAATACACAAATTTGCTTATATATTCAAATATCTTTGCAAGAATGTAGCAAAAAATAGTTTAGTATATTGTTTTGGGGAGGGCGAGATGAATGGTCAGGGGACAGGGTTTGGAGGGAAAGACTTTTCACTGTATACCTTTCTGAATTTCAAACCACATACATTTAGTAGTTATTCAATATTGTTTTAAAAGATTAAAAATAAAAATGATTTCACATAAAGTGTTAATCGCTCAGTTGTGTCCAACTTTTTGTGATCCCATGGACTGCAGCCAGTCAGGCTTCTCTGTTCATAGAATTCTCCAGGCAAGAATACTGTTATGGGATGACATTCCGTTCTCCAGGGGATCTTCCTGACCCAGAGATCAAACCCAGGTCTCCCCCATTGCAGGCAGATTATTTACGGTCTGAGCCACCAGGGAAGGCCAATTTTACATAAGAGTAACCTCAAAAGGCTATTACTTAATCATTGTTGGGTAAAAGGTCAGAATATCAGTGATGCCATAATGAAAATATTATCTTAGGTTGTCACATTTGGCATCCAAATGAGTAATACCAAACAACCCTATTTAAGATATTAAATGAATTATCTAGTGATCGTCTCATATCTAAGTCAGAGGTTACAGTTTTACTTAATAGCGAGTGTGTAACTAAGTCCTGTCAAACCTCTAACTCTGTAACACCTGGCTTTAAGATTTTGTAGGCCAAGGGCCCATCTTCCTGCCATACTGCATATAACACCTTTGTGTTTAACCTGCTTAACGTGCTTGAACAAATCCAGAACTGTTCTCTAAGAATCTCACCCTCCTGCAGCTATCTTCCTCCCAAAACACTAACTCCTAGGAGGTAAGAATGCAATGAGTCCCTGGCTCTTCAGTTTTCAAAGCAAAATACTATAATATTTTCTCATCTACATACCAAATAACCTGAGCAAATGGCTGTTTTTCAAGTAACACAAAACACCTTCTGAGGCCTGAACTGTCTGCCATTCAGTCCCTGTTACAGCACATACATGTTCCTACATAGGAAAGGTGGAACATTTACCTGCAGCCTCCTCCTCAGCAGGGGCAACTGACTTGGAATCATGCCAAGAGTCAGGTGAAGCAAACTGCCCAAAGTACAGAATGTCTTCCAAATCTCAAGTTTTACCTTTAAAAATACCCACAAGTTTCATATTCTACTCTGCAGAGAGTCTTGTTTTAGTATATAAATGTTTGTTTCAGCATAGAAAATGAAGATTACAAGCTCTTCCCTCAGAACAGCTTCTTTCCAAATCTCTTAAAGTTTATTGATATTTATTATAGTTTGGAGCTCTCCCATCACCCTGCCCTCATTTGATAAGCATCATTCTCTCAAACTCTTGAGGGTCCCTTGGAGAGCAAAGAGGTCAAACCAGTCAATCTTAAAGGAAACCAATCCTGAATATTCACTGAAGGACTGATGCTGAAGCTGAAGCTCCAGTACTCTGGCCATCTGATGTGAAGAACTGACTCACTGAAACAGACCCTGATGCTGGAAAAGATTGAAGGCAGGAGGAGAAGGGGGCATCAGACATGAGATGGTTGGATGGCATCACCAACTTGATGGACATAAGTTTGAGTAAACTGTGGGAAACAGGCAGGAAGGGAACCCCGGTGTGCTACAGTCCATGGGGTCACAAAAATTCAGACAGGACTGAGCGATTGAACAACAACATTCTCTCAAGTCATAGACATTTTTAAGTCTTATTTTAAATAAAATAATTTAAAAAGCTGTAAAACATACTTGCTCTCTAACTAACAAAGAGAGGATATGATTTTCTTTTTATCATTCAATGTTCTATGGCAGTCTACAATTATTTTACACAATTTTACCATTCCAAAAGTTAATGCCCCCTCCCAACACCACAGTAGGTTATACATAATACTTTCTTTTGCTATTTCTGCTGAGTTTTGAAAGCAATCAACATATTCAACAAGTTCATGACTGACCTCAAACCGAAAGAGATACTCAAAGTATTCTGTTACATTAAAAAGTATTGACTCTCAGAGGGAACAAGTCAAGAGAACTCAGCATTAATATTAAAACAGTGTCTTTTAGTACTTTACACTAGGAATCATTCCAAACTAGAAACCTCAATTACTAAAGTGATTTCTCCATGGTAAGCTGAATTAAGTATTTTCCAAATAATGTTAAACAGTCATAATGCTCTTAACATCCTCTTATAAAGGCAGGGTATATTATGCCATAATTCAATATTCTGATTAAGGTGTTTTAGGGAATATTCTAATAATGCATGATGAATTCACACTGAAACATTCTTTTGTAAAAATAGCAGAGTCACACAACACGACTGGACTCACCGTGCATGGTCAAGTACTCCACTATGCTCCCCACGATAGCTGGAACACCATTCTCGGTCAGCCCCTGCTGGTGGAGGTCCTGGAGACTGACTCCAAACAACTTGGTATAGGTGGGATTCCTCTGCTCGTGTAGTGGCACCGCCACTATCTTTTTCATGTCTTCTTTCAGCCGAACCGCTGTTTTACTTTGCTTAAAATAGCGGGAGAAAAAAGAGCAGTCAGTTACATTTACCACAGGAGGCTGCATGCTTACCACACAGTCACCTGAGCTGAAGGGTAAGTATTGGAGGCTGTAGAGGAGTGGTCTTCACTTATTTTTATGTCAACTCAAACCTAAATCCCTAATAACTCTCTAATGCTGCTCAGTGTTAGGAATGGCATACACGGATATACTGATTAAAAGAAGTGAAAGATAATGAGAAACCTAAAGCCACAACTTAACCGTATCTAAGAGAGGGAGCGATACACTGCAGTATCTAAGACAGATTACTACAGTAACCGGGGGTGTGACTCACAAGTACCTGCTAACAAGAAAAGAAAACGTTTGTCAGAACACTGAAATCCCATGCAGATCCTGTAATAGTAAGACACTACTGAAAACGAAGATTTATCTAGATGTCATCTTAAGGTAGCTTTAATTTGAGGGACTAGAAAACATAAATATGTAGAAGGAACACTTATGTCTCTGATTTGATTATATCTGAATATCTCGCTGATATATTGGCACATAAAATCAACTCAGTTCTCTTTGACATTCAAAATGCTATAATCTCTGAAACAGCAAAGTTTCAGGTAATCACAACTTAAGCAATTTCAACAAGACTGTACATATTATAACTAAAAATGCAATTTACAGTTCATTCATGTTATCACAGTGAAAACCTCATATAGGTTTGTTTCTTCCTTTTAATAGAAAAATTGTCCCCAAGGAAGTAATTTAAAAGATAAATTTTAATATGGTTTAACATAATTAAGTGAGGGTTGTTTTTAATAAAGCATGTGTCCTATGTAAATGTATGCATCTGTAACTCTAAACCCTAAAAAGATGGCAAAAAGCAAAAAATTTTATTTGAGGACAAGGGAAGCAGATTAGGGGAAATATACCCTTTTGAGAATGAATGAAACTAACTAAAGTGTCAATATTGTAAGTGCAGGTTCATGTAGATTTTACAATCTAAAAAGAGAAACACTATCTCCATCATAGAGATGAGGAAACAAAGATCAAAGAGTTAAGAAGTAATTTGGTAAACGTCATGGAGCTGGTAAGAGTTTCATCATACTCCCATGTTCCTCTCCTTAATTTAAATTTATATTAACATTAAAGTAGTTTGTATATAATTATAGTAACAAACTATGATAACTACTACATGTGACACATGACAGCTACACAAAGAAAATCCTACAATTGTGATTTTTAGTAGGATTTCTGTAGTTACAATTTGATTTTGAATCTTATAGTCTATAAAATCACATCAACTTTCATGGACATCTTTTAATAGGTCATACTTGAAAGCCAGATTTCCCTAGTAAAATTCAGCAAATGTATAAAGTTATAAACGAGTTTGAGCAAACTCCAGGAGATAGTGAAGGACTGGGAAGCCTGGCATGCTGCCGTTCATGGGGTCGAAAAAAGTCAAACACAACTGAGCGACTGAACAACAACAATACAGTTGTAACACAGATTTAGTATCTATTAATATTCTAAATAAGGCATAGTGTTAGCTACTACAGAGTAGTATGGGCAAGAACTGTCACTTCTGTTACCAAGGAAGTTATTAAGTCAAATCTGTAACCACTACTACTTTGGTGTGAGTTTAAAAACCTGTATCTTTCAAAAGAATACGTGGAAAATTTCAGTCAACCAGGTCTATCTGGTGAGTAAGCAGCCAAAAAGTAACCTGTAATAATGAAACTTTGAAAGCAGTCTTAAATGTAGCATCAGAAACAGCTGACAAAGAGATCAGATCATACAAATTTTATCATTTTCTTACAGACACAACATAGCATACTGGCTTAGAGCATGGACCGTGGAACCAGACTCTGTTTTGAATCCCATTCCAATATCATTAGCCATGCAAACCTGGACAAGTCACTTACTCTCAGGGTCCCCATCTATGAAATGGGGATACCAGGAGTTCCTGGCATATAGCCATAAATGAGGTTGCAAGCAGCTCAAATATATGTAAGAATAAGAGTGTCTGGCACACTTAGTAAGTACCAATTGTTACAATCATGATCATTATCATCCTTCTTCCAGGAAACTACTCTGATTTCTTCTCAAAACAATTCAGAGATCCTTAACCACTTCTGTACTCAAATGTTTGTGTGAACTAAAGACTGAGGTTGAAAAAGGCACTGTGGTCAAGGCTTGTGGTTGGTAGATAGTCTAATGATCTAATTATTCTCCTAGGATCTCAATTTCTTAAAATATACAGGTATGACTTTTGAAAGATAAAGATAAAATCATTTTGCACATTAGTATCAAAATTTATAAAATTTTTATTAGAAATTCAAAGTTTTCTTAGAAATCCTGTCTATATGTTTAAAACCTAAATTAACATTCTTTCTGCTAACAGTCCTGTTCTTTATTCTATCTTTTACTCAGTACAGTCAGTATGTTGCGTCTATTAACAGATAGTGTAAATAGGCAATCGGCATTACGGCTCAATATTTTCAAGGATGAGACATGTAATTAACCTCACACATTTTGAACTGATTACAAATTAAGCTAACTGTTTACTCAATATAGACCCCTACTACACAGCAAGTTTATATATAATCAAAGCAGTAAAGGAATACTTGATTCATCATTTTTAATTGATAATTTATTTTAGGTTAATACTTTTAAAAAAGATAAATACTGTTTTAAAGAAAACACTATGAAACAAAACAGCTATATTTTCAGAGACATACAAAGCAGATTAAGCAGAAAAGTAAATCAACAGAAGACAGAGAAGCTATAAAGTCCAATATGTGTATTATTGCTGCTAAAGGCAAAGATGGGACAGGAAACTTATCGCAGACATCACACCAGCTCTAGGAGGAGTCTGGGGAGGATCAGTAGGAGCCCAGGAGTGGATGTTCTTAAAAATCTCCTACAAATATGTATTACTTTAAAGATAGAGCACACTCTGGGAGCTGAACAGGGCTCAACTTCGTAGAGGAAAAAGCTATAGAAAATATCTACAGGGACCCCAAGAGGCAGTTATCAGGAGCACCAGGAAAATTCACCACCTAATAGTTCATGATCTTGGAGAGCAAGTTTATGAAGAAAAGTCAGTAGAGCTCTCCTGACCAGGTGAGCTTCTGAGAGAAGGCGGAGCAATGGGCAAACAGAAGGGCCACATTCAAGAAAACAGTCCTTTGGTAGCAATACAGGAGGGAGTCTCAGCATTGAAAACTTGAAAAGCTACCTTGGCCTCTCATTGCTACACCCCACAGGACTGTCTTCATACTGAAGTACAAAAATCCATCTCACTGAAATGTGAGTAAGGAAAAAGGAACATAGCAACTAAACTGACAGTATTTTTAAAAGAATAAAGGAACATCACAATTTCCTTGAAATAACTCATTAAAAAAATGTTGCCAAGAAACAAATAATAGCTGTAACCTAACAAAATAACCAAAGTTAATAAGGATACCAAAAAGCACATGCAATAAAGACAAAGAAACTGTATTTCATTAAAATGAAAAACTTTTGTACATTAAAGATACTATCAGCAGAGTGAAAAGACAATCCACAGAACAGGAAAAAGTGTTAACAAATCATATATCTGATACAAGTTTAATATCCAAAATATGTTTAAGAACATATACAGCTCAACACAACAAAACCCATTTCAAAAATGAATAAACACTTCTCCAAAAATGATAGACAAGTGGCTAATAAGCACAAAAAATGCTCGATTTCACTACTCACTAACCATATGCAAATCAGAACCACAATTAGATATACTTCACACCCATCAAGTTGAAAAGTGAAAATGTTAGTCACTCAGGCGGGTCTTTGCAACTCCATTCATTCTCTTCTCCAGGGGACCCATGTGACCCAGGGATTAAATCTGGGTCTCCTGCATTGTGGACAGATCCTTTACTGCCTGAACCACCACACAGTCCCCCCATTAAGATAGTTACTATCAAAAAAAAATCAGAAAATAAAAAGCTGGGTTCAGTTCAGTTCAGTCACTCAGTCGTGTCTGACTCTGTGCGACCCCATGAACCACAGCACGCCAGTTCTCCCTGTCGATCGCCAACTCCCAGAGTCCACCCAAACCCATGTCCACTGAGTTAGTGGTGCCATCCAACCATCTCATCCTCTGTCGTCCCCTTCTCCTCCTGCCCTCAATCTTTCCCAGCATCAGGGTCTTTTCAAATGAGCCAGCTCTTCACATCAGGTGGTCAAATTATTGGAGTTTCAGCTTCAACATCAGTCCTTCCAATGAACACCCAGGACTGGCCTCCTTTAGGATGGACTGGTTGGATCTCCCTGCAGTCCAAGGGACTCTCCAGAGTCTTTTCCAACACCACAGTTCAAAAGCATCAATTCTTCGCTGCTCAGCTTTCTTTATAGTCCAACTCTCACATCCATACATGACCACTGGAAAAACCATAGACTTGACTAGACGGACCTTTGTTGGCAAACTAATGTCTCTGCTTTTCAATACGCTATCTAGGTGGTCATAACTTTCCTTCCAAGGAGTAAGCGTCTTTTAATTTCATGGCTGCAGTCACCATCTGCAATGATTCTGGAGCCCAGAAAAATAAAGTCAGCCACTGTTTCCACAGTTTCCCCATCTATTTGCCATGAAGTGATGGGACTGGATGCCATGATCTTAGTTTTCTGAATGTTGAGCTTTAAGCCAAATTTTTCACTCTCCTTTTTCACTGTCATCAAGAGACTCTTTAGCTCTTCTTCATTTTCTGCCATAAGGTTGGTGTCATCTGCATATCTGAGGTTATTGATATTTCTCCCAGCAATCTTGATTCCAGCTTGTGCTTCATCCAGCCCAGCGTTTCTCATGATGTACTTTGCATGTAGGTTAAATAAGCAGGGTGACAATATACAGCCTTGACATACTCCTTTTCCTATTTTGAACCAGTCTGTTGTTCCATGTCCAGTTCTAACTGTTGCTTCCTGACCTGCATACAGGTTTCTCAAGAGGCAGGTCAGGTGGTCTGGTATTCCCATCTGTTTCAGAATTTTCCACAGTTTATTGTAATCCACACAGTCAAAGGCTTTGGCATAGGATGTAGAAAAATTGGAACCCTTATGCACTGCTGGTGATGATGTAAAATGATATAGCACTATGGCAAATAGAAGTTCCTCAAAAAGTTAAATATAGAATTACTCTATGATCCATCAATTACACTTCGAGTATATACCCTAAAATCAGGAACTAAAACAGGTACCTGTAGACCAATGTTCATAGTAGCATTATTCACAACAGTCAAAAAGTAGAGATCACCATTCAAAAGCTTATCAAAAGATGAATAAACAAAATGTGGGGTGTGTGTATATACACACACACACACATATATAAAGGCAAATGTAACTATACTATTTGTATATTTACCTTGCTTTTGCTTATTTTGGAGGCCTTCCCATATTAGCACATATATTTGCTAATATTACACTATAAAGACACTATAACTGACTTAACCAATCTTATTTACTGATGTTTAGGTTATTTACAGTTCTTGATATTACAAGTATTTCAGCAATAAGCAATCATGCAAACATTTCTACATAATTGTACAGATACCTATAAGATAAATTCTTAGAGGCACAATTGCTAGATGGACGGGCTTATAAAGCTGTAATTTTTTTAATATTACCTCCAAGAGTTAAAAGAGGAGCTTCTTGCTACTAGATTATATGAAAGCAAAATAAATTTCCCTTTAACTTACTGTATGCTGCTACTGCTGCTGCTGCTGCTAAGTCACTTCAGTCGTGTCCGACTCTGTGCGACCCCGTAGACGGCAGCCCACCAGGCTCCCCCGTCCCTTGGATTCTCCAGGCAAGAACACTGGAGTGGGTTGCCATTTCCTTCTCCAATGCACGAAAGTGAAAAAATAAAGTGAAGTCGCTCAGTCGTGTCCGACTCCTAGCGACCCAATGGACTACAGCCCACCATGCCCCTCCGTCCATGGGATTTTCCAGGCAAGAGTACTGGAGTGGGTTGCCATTGCCTTCTCCGAACTTACTGTATAAATTATAAATTTTAATAAGTATTGCCACATTGCCCTACAAAAATGCTTTCATGGTTTACAGCTTGATTCATAGCATATGAGAGTGCCTGTTTCCCATTTTATCAACGAGTATTAAAAAATTTCATGAATTAACTATGAATGAGATTGAGCAATTTTCTTTGTGAATTTGCATTTACGTTTCTTGTTTGTGAGCCTTCTAGTCATAAGCTCTGCCTAATTTTAATTGGGTGGTTTCCTTTTTCCTACTGATCTGTAGGATTTTTTTTATATTAAAATAATTAATCTTGTTTTAGTCATGTGTGTTTTAAATATATGCTCTAGTTTCCTTCTGGCATTTAACTTATGATATTTGTGTTGTACAGACATTTTGGTTATTTGGCAGAAAACTTTACCCATCTTTTTCTTCAGGGCTGGGTTTCCTTTGAAATACATTCCTTGATCCAAAATTAATCTTTAAATTCACACATGTGTTATTCTAGTATTTTTATGACTTCACTTGGATATTTATATCTTTGATCCATCTCTAGTTGAAAGAGGAAGAAATACAGCAATTATCTTTCTTCAAGTAGCTAGTCATTATTAAACTGTTTTAATTCCTGTTATTTTAATATCTGATATGCTAAACTCTCCCAACTTAGTCTTAAGGGAGTAACTATAATAATTCAGAATTGTCATAAAATAAAATCATATAGAATCCTTCCATAAAACATTCATTTTGAATGATAAATTTAAACAGAAATCTCCAAACTGCCTGTTACCTATATGAACTTATATTTAATTATATGACACATAAACAATTATGCTATGACTTGCTGCACTACCCCTTCATCAACTGTTGTCAATTCATCGTTACAGAGAACAACTCAAATATGCTCTCTTATGATCTCTATTTCAGAAATTACTGGACACAAGCTTCTTCTCTGAAATTTAATTTCCCTAAGTCAGCTTTAAGATATGAAACAATTAATCAAAGTTATTATAGTATAGTCTTCCCTACTTAACTGGCCTAATTCTTTCATGCTAGTTTGCACTTTCCACCACTGTAACTAGAATTTCCCCCAAATCTTCTGCACAGGTATTAACCAATTAAACCCATCCACAGAGCCAACCATTCTTCCAAAAAAAAAAA
>NW_011495025.1:5318868-5338583 GCF_000754665.1 Bison bison bison | reverse complement strand
AAAAAAAAAAAAAAAAAAAAACCTGAAATAACCTAGATACTACTGACTTTATCCACACTGAGTAAATACATTTCTCTATCACTCTGTTATTGACCTATTTTGACTTCTGATTCTGAAGGGCAAAGATGAAAATTCTCCTTGCAACACAATTTAAATGTGAAGACATACACATCTTTGGACCATTAATCTAGTCATCTTCAGTACTTGGTTTATTGCTTAAAAAAAAACAAAATTAAATGTTTAATCCTGTTTGAAATTTGATCTAAATCCAATAATATAAATAGTCCCTTCAGATCATAGAGTTCCTTTTGTATTATTTAAGACAGATAATGATAGTATTAAGGACACCACCTTAAGGCAAGCAGATAGCCATGCAACAAAGATAATACTTTATGATGCTGTACTGTTCACAATGTATTTTCACATTAGTGTTTGTTTGGTTTCTCACAACAATCCAGTTCAATACCCCCTTGTGACAGATGGGAAGTGAGAGGTTAAACGTCTTGCTCAGGGTCATGTTGGGCAAGCCAGGAAGTGGCTGAGCCAAGACTCAAAGCCCTGTCTCCAGCCTTTCAAATCCTGCCTCATTCCAATGCATGATGAGCTTCCCCAAACCACAAAACAGTAAGCCACCAAATGATGAGGTGTATTAGTTGTTTCTGATGCAAGCAACTGAAATTCCAGCTTGAACTAGCTAAAATAATAATGACATTTACTAACACATTAAACTACTACTAAGGAGTTGAGAGGAATGGAAGCCTAACTTGGTAGGTGCAATGGCTTGTGAATGTCACCACTACTTGCCATTTATTAATCAATTATCTAAAAGCAGGTCTTTAGGCTGCCTTCTCTCTTCGTATCTGCCAGCAGCACTTGGTGTACTTAATTCATTGTTTACATTCAGTAGGGAGTTGGGGACAGACTGCTACCCTAATCATGGAACATATGTCCTTCTCTTTGTTTGGTTTGAGCAATTTAGGTTACCGCCAGGGAGACTGTCTGTTTACACATGAACCAACTATCTTTGCATTTAGGTGGGAACATGTGACTAGTTCAAAGCAATGAATCATGAGAAGAGTAATGAGTCACTTCCAGAGTGAGACAGATAAAAAGCGTGTGTGCCTCCTCCATTTCTTTTCCTCAGATAACTTAGGGGATACATGCTAATATGCTAAGATAATAAAGAGATCACAGAATGGAGTAAGCCTACATACCAGAGCCACCAGATGGGAGAGAGATTCTGACAACTTGCATGAGATTCTGAGTTATCTACAAGTTAATTTTCATGCCTCAAGCTACTGAGATTTCAAGCTTTATCTATTGGAACATGCAGTGCTAGTTACTTCGATCGAAGCAGATTACCTGAAGAGAAGCCCACCTGAGAGAAAGCTACACACTGGCCAGACTGAACATCATCTGAGATGGAATGGATGTGTGGGATCTTTTGACTACATGTGACTTCACAGTAAGAATTCTTGAGATACTCAATTGGAGACTCAAACAGTTAAAAGTACAAAACATTTATAATTGTCCTACTAATTCTTGTTAATAGAAAACTGCATTTACACACAAAAAACACCACCAAGAAGACAGATGCCTTTGCAGATACATTCTCAGATTCTTGAAGGTCTTCAAAAATAAAATATACCCAGGGAACTGCAAAACCTAGGCCATGACTGATCTGTCCTATGCAAATGTTTATTGAACAACTACTACTGCCCAGTCCTGAGCAAAAAGCAAGTAATGCAAATAAGACATGATCCTTTCTGTCCAAACTGCTGCCTACTGTGCTGTTGTGCTGTGCTTAGTTGCTCAGTTGTGTCCAGCTCTTTGACACTCCATGGACTGTAGCCCACCAGGTTCCTCTGATTGTGAGGATTCTCCAGGCAAGAATACTGGAATGGGTTGCTATGCCCTCCTCCAGGGGACTTTCCCAACCCCGAGATCAAACCCAGGTTTCCCACACTGCAGGCAGATTCTTTACCATCTGAGCCACCAGGGTTGCCTACTAGATGACAGAAATTATGCTAAGAAGTTAAACAGATGGTCAAATAGTCCCCAAAATCTACTATCAAGGTAGCATACTGCTCAATAATGTCTGAGATCAGAGTATAGTAACATAACCAATATTTAAACTCAGGTATGCCAGGCTCCAAACAAAGCCCATGCTTTTCAAAAATCTCAAATAAAGCTTTAAAAAAATGAAATTCAGTATGGCATTTAAAAAACCTAAATGTAGTCTGCATGGGAGGAAATTGGTACCAAATAATCAAACTAGAAACTACCAAGATGATATCTCTGATAGTCTTGAAACTCTGCTCTTACATAATATTTGTTTGCTGTATTATTTAGGAAGATTTGGTTCAGCTAAATTGAGAATAAGAGAAACTGTAAGGAGAACAGATAGAACTAAGTGTTGACAGTACATAGGACATAGGATAGCTTGGTAGACATATTCTACACAGAAAAAGTTGAAGATGATTAAAAAGAGATGAAAGAACCAAGTTAAGCACCTGATATTTATGAGACACCAATTATTTATGTCTTTACTAAGTCGCCCATTGATTTTACCCATTCTGGCCCCATGCGCTTTCTGCCTGAGATATGCACATAAAAATTCATAGCTGTGCAGTGATGTCTTAGCAAGTTACAATTATACCTAGGCACACTTGCCCCCTCCATCTGCTGAGCCAGCTCACACTCAATACTGGTCTTCAAAAATGTAACATGATCAAAGAAGGTTGATATGGCCAAGAAGGCAAGAAAGACAGGAAAGATGAACATTATGTAACACAGGACTTGGGGAGTGTCGTCTTTTGGTCCCATTTAAACCCTTTCCAAGTAGGTAAACCTACCTCATCTTTTCCCCCTTGCTTTATGTGGTGTCTTGCTGCTGCTGCTGCTAAGTCACTTCAGTCGTGTCCGACTCTGTGTGATCCCATAGAAGGCAACCCACCAGGCTCCCCCGTCCCTGGGATTCTCCAGGCAAGAACACTGGAGTGGGTTGCCATTTCCTTCTCCAATGCATGAAAGTGAAAAGTGAAAGTGAAGTCGCTCAGTCGTTTCCGACTCTTAGCGACCCCATGGACTGCAGCCCACCAGGCTCCTCCATCCATGGGATTTTCCAGGCAAGAGTACTGGAGTGGGGTGCCATAGCCTTCTCCATGTTCGGTGTCTTAGGTTGGTGCAATAAATCTACAAGAGTATCCTGATTTGGTCCGAAAGCCTTTTTGTACTGTGGCCT
This sequence comes from Bison bison bison, assembly GCF_000754665.1. Classification (NCBI taxonomy): domain Eukaryota; kingdom Metazoa; phylum Chordata; class Mammalia; order Artiodactyla; family Bovidae; genus Bison; species Bison bison. The sequence continues at coordinate 5,335,339 of NW_011495025.1, read as the reverse complement.
GTCTGCGCTATGTGTATAATAAGGTAGCTGATAGCACCAGGTGGTGAAGCTACAGGAGTGGATGTGCCCACATTAGGGACAAAGGCTATAAAACCTGGGATACCCCTCAAATTGTAGCCAGCACTACCAAGAGTTGGGGCTAAGTCAGGACAGAATGATAGCCGGGACCTGACAATACCAAGAGAACTGAGCCCCAAATTCACCAGTCACTGACTTGGTCCCTAAATTCACTCACACAGCAGAACAGTCAAGAGTATAAGAACCTATACATAGGCATTCAAGATCCCCCCTTTATTCATCCATTAGAACATCCACTCCCCAGTCTCAGCCCACCTATCCTCAAACTGACCACATGGCACCTTGGACAGAACACCTGGAAGGGCAGGGAATCTGAAAGACTCAGGATTCATCTGAGAAGGCTTGAGTCATCCAAAAATGTATTAAAAACTAGAAGAAACTAAGATAATGCCAGTTGGCAAGTGTAAGTTTCCTGTTCTGCCTGGGGGTGATTACTGAGGAAAAGTAAGTATGTCCCAGTAAAGAATCAACCTCTTCTATGTATTTAAGTAAGTTTCTGAGTTCATTACAGTTTTACTAACAGCACTAGCAATTTGGGAAACAGAAAATATCAAAAGGAAATGAGGATGAGAAAGTCAATAGAACTAGGAATTGAAAATCTTTAAACCTGTCTTCCCATTTCAAGAATTCATTCACAGACACCCACACACACACTTTACAAACATTTGGTACTCAATTATTTTGTCTGAAGAACAGCTATCTTCAGTAACAGGATACTGAGCAGTTACTACACATATGTCTAGGCAGCAAAGTTCCAAACTATTAAGTTTATGAGCCCACATGAATTCATTTATGTTTAAAGTTCTCACTTTTCTGTCAGAAACATAAAGTGTTTTCATCTTCAATAGCCTTTTTTCCAGAAATACCATGCTTCGATTCCTAAAACTGTGCTTCCCCCTAAAGTAAAATTGGGACACAGCACAATCAAAGACCAAGCTAAAGTTAAAGAGTAGGAATGATTAAGAATTATTTCTCCTGGGAGCAAATAATCTCTTAAATTGTAAGATTTCTATATCAACCTTAAATGAAATTTTGTATATGTTTTGGATATAAATTAAGGAAAAATATGGAATTTTGTATATGGGTTAGTCTGCATTTTAGTCAAGGTAGAGACCAATATGGAGAAGGCAATGGCACCCCACTCTAGTATTCTTGCCTGGAAAATCCCATGGATGGAGGAACCTGGTGGGCTGCAGTCCAGGGGGTTGCTAGAGTTGGACACGACTGAGTGACTTCACTTTCACTTTTCATTTTCATGCATTGGAGAAGGAAATGGCAACCCCTTCCAGTGTTGTTCTTGCCTGGAGAATCCCAGGGACGGGGGTGCCTGGTGGGCTGCCGTCTGTGGGGTCGCACAGAGTCGGACACGACTGAAGCGACTTAGCAGCAGCAGCAGAGACCAATATATGTAGAATAAGAGCAAGTAGCAAAGATCCAATCAAACAATAAGATGTCTGCAAATGTCAGGGCTAATAGGTCAATCTGCTGCTTTACTGTATACATTTCCAGCTCTAAAGTCTCTCTTTCATAAAGCTGGAAAAATGCAGACCTGTGCTGTCAAATATAAGCTCGTTATTTTCCACAAAGAAAAATAAGATCTTGAAGGAAAGTCTTTGGAGTGATAAAAAGATTCCCAGCTGCGCACCTAGATGCTACAGGCAACCAAGCATCGGGGCTGAAAGGAAGAGTTAGGAAGACACAGGATGCTGAGAAGTTCTGAGCTGAAAACCAGGGAGTTTTCCTACAGTTTTACTAAAAAAATTCAATCCATGGGGTTAGTGCACCATCTGGTGGCCACTCTGGGCCTACGTGTCAAAAATTTCCCAGATGTTTCTAGATATTTTAGGATGCCACCAGAACTACAACAAAAATACAGTTCATTCTGACACTTCACAGGATCTGATCAAAATGTGATGAAACACTAGAGAGCAGTTAAAGATGATAATACAGAGTAAGCTATTTCTCATTTAGTAAACCTCCAGGACAAATAAAATGCCCCTTGGAAAACAGTACCAATTTGAGATAGATGTATTTTCTGTGTATTATTTAAAAAGATGTAATTACAGCATTCTGTAATTTATGTAATTGTAGATATACTGGGTTATTGCAAAAGGGTACTCGTAAGCACCAAGAGAATTGCTTTTTTTGAAAATTCATGAATTTCAGCCCTAGAAATACACACCTTTCTCCATGGATTTTATATCCGTGTTTTTTATTACTGCTACTGTATTATAACCAGAAGTTTGTACGGGTGGTTAAGGATTTACACACGTTTATCAACTTAGCTCTTTCACCATCACTTTTAGCAACCATGCTAAAACAAAAATTCTAGAATTACTAAATTAAAACAAAAATGTGAAATAGAAAAATGTTACATACATTCTTGGAAGCAAAGACATTGACGGTTATTTTAATTCTTTTAGTTTGCTCTAAATCTAGGCACAAGATATTTCTAATAACTACAATTTAACTCATACTTAACTCAGAACAACAAAGTCTAAAACACTGGAAAAAAAATAAATAAAACACTGGAGAGTGATCTACATACAGTATGTAAGTTTACTTAACTGAGTAAACTCAGCACACATCTTCCTTCATGTGGAAAAGGAAACTGGACGATAACATGGAATACCACCCCAAATACTGCTGAATGTCCATGTGAATAGTTAGGAATTTAACTTAACAAATCTCCCCACACCTCCTAAGAAGGAAAAACAAAGTCACACAGACATCTCCTCCAAACCAGGAGGGCAGAGGCCTCTCCTGGGCCCTGGCAGCGTCCACCGAGACAGAGGCGGCCTGTACTCACACAGATGGCGAGAGCTCCAGCCCCCATCTCGCCTGGCAGATCTGACGGAGGCTGGATGAAATGATCAAAACAGCAGCAAAACACTAGAATTCCATTTGGTCGATATGCTCTGATATAAAACACAGCTCCAGATCCAGAGGCCCCACGGAAAGTCCAGGGCAGCTCCTAACATTTTCGGAAGTGTGGGTTTGCTTCTGATTTGGCTAAACCCACATGGCTGGGAGGACTGCCTGGAGTTGAAATTTGATCCACAGCTTCTAGGACTGGTGAACTGACGGAGTCACGTGACCTGGGTCTTAAGTCGCTGACATCTTTTTCTTAAACCTGACTTGTTAGATGCCACACACAGGCTTCTTCGGTTCAGAAAGCACCAATTACCTTAACAGGTGGTGTTCATTTATTAACACATTTAACTAAGTGCAGAAAGCAAAGGCACATTTGCTTCCATCGATACTCATCTCTAAGAAAAATTCATCTATTTACACTCAGGTTTAAATCTGAAAGCATATTCCTCACTTTTCTAAGGAAGAATCAGTTAAATTTTATCAAAATTTTCTTCCTTCCACCTTTATTCTGTCAGCATTGCTCCAAATGAGAACGCTCTACTTTATTTAACTGTTACATACTGCTTCTAATTAGCTTCAGATTATCTTACATACATTGGTGATAAACACAGACAACATGTTTCTAGACATCTACAGTTCAACATATGCGATTTATGGTCTGGAAAGTTAGCCTCCAGCTGACTTTTCCAGAATTTTCTACCCCATATGCTGTATCATTAGAAAATCTCATTTGACAATTTCCAAATATTTGAGCGGATAGGTAAAAATATCCATTTCATACAAGCCAGAAGGAAATGGTACTTTTTTTTTAATTACCGCTTTTCTGTCAAATCTTTTTAACTGGCACATTTAAGAGAATGGTAACAAGTATTACATGGGAAGTTTCACCTGACCCAACTTTAAAAGACTTTAATTGCCCCCAACTACAAAACATATTAATATTTACTCTTAAGGGGAGGAGGTAGGAGGAAAAGGGAAAAATGAAATCAGATCCAATTACAATACTTTTCTCCAAATATAGTATTCTTTGTTTAACTGCAGCCAACCAAGAGTACCTGCAAAGGAGCCAAGACAGCAAATCGTATTAAGCGATCCATAAGACTTGACCAACTATGTTTTATTTCCATAGGTGCACATGTAACACTGCACAGATTCTACTTTCACAAGGCACAGCAACACAATCCCAAGGCCATACAAGGGAATGGTGGTGGGACAATGGACAGAATCCTATTACAAAGATACATTTTTTTTTCACTTCTTCATTAATCTAGACTTTAATCACTCTGCTTCCCGTTCAACCATTAGAAAACTAGGCTGATTACTAAAGAAAATCGTAACATAAACTTTTTCTAACACAAAATTTGTCTTCTTTTTCTGATTATATATATTGCTGGTCCATGGTGAAAAATAAAAAAATTAGGTCATCTCAAGGCCCATCACCCAACGTTACCCAATCAATATGCATTACCTACACTGGGCCAGGCGCTATATACCTTACCGACAACGTATGTACCTTTTCTCCTAGATCATCCAATGGTGGGAGGGAGGAGTCAGTAAAGAAACCTTTTGATTAATAAATTAGAGATGCTAATAAAGAAGTCAAGATGTAGCAAAAGAATAACAGAGGACACCCAGAAACATTTAACATATTTACTTCCAGGATCTTTTCTATGCTTTTTTTAAAATGTAATTTAAATCCAATTTCTGATCATTTTAAATCCTAATATTTTTACTTAACATCTCATCAGATCCCATATTGTTAGTGCTATAAACTATTTTAATCATGCATAATACTACATTCTGTATATATAACCATTTAGTCACTTTCCCTAAAATGTTTTTAGACATTTATATGGTTTCCAATTTTATCTGTGTATGATTTTAAATAATGCTTTGTTCTCAATCTGATCTTTTTCTTTCTAGTAAAGACTCCTGAAAATGAAATTTCTGGATCACAGAGAATATGAACATGTATCAAGGCTCCTGACACACACTGGCTCTGGCAATTTTTATTCTTCAACTTACCCTATCCAAGGTCTGAATATTTTGTAAAGTATTTCCTAATTTAGTGAAAATGATTTCTCATTTTCAAACTTATATTTCTTTTTTATCATAACATTAAAGATATGAAAAATCCTTATTAGTCATTTGTACTTCTTATTCTGTGAACTCTCTTTGATCTATTTGGTTTACCAAATGGAGTCTTTTCCATTGCAGTCTCTTTTATAAGGTCATTGTAATAAAGCACTGATTTTTATTACCATTTGCCCGGTGCTATGCTATGCTAACAATTTTGGATGCTTATCACATGGTTTGACTATATATTTCTACTTGGAATTGTTTCAAAGTATGGTAAAAGATAGGATCTAAATTGATGTTTTATTTTCATATAACTACTATGGTCCAGATTGTTAACTCTCTCCAGTATATATCATCTCTCTTTCTGATAATATTGGAGCTCTTTCTTCCCCCGAGTTGTGGCTGAGCCCACAGTTACCCAGCTGGAGATGACATTTCCTAACCATTCACACAGGTAGACAGGGCCAAGTGATCAGATCTGCATGAACAGAATGTGTACGAATAGAATATGTGCACCTTCTGTGTCCTATGCTTAATAGGAAATTCCTTGCTTCACGTTTACTCTCCCTCCCTTTCATCACAATCCCCTCCCCTTCATCACAAGCTGGAATGAGGATGCACCAGAAACCTAGCTTTGACCATGGAGAAGATGGACAATGTCCCAGAAGATGACAGAGTAACTTGATAGAACAAACCCTAGACCTCTGAATGACCTTGAGGAGTACAGCATTCTTATAAGACTAGACCAAATAAAATTTATGTGAGAATGAAACAAGACTCCCGGTAAGATACTATATTTGAAGGTCCTATATGTGAATATACATGCATGTATATAGAACAAGTTTGTCTTTAGCCTAATTCATATACTCAATAAAAGGACTCCGTACCATGTATTCGGCAAATTTTTCATTTCCCACTTGTGATACTATGTATACTATATATTAAATTCATAAATACACACACATGTACATGTACATACTGGGGTATATTTTTCAGGCTAGTATATTCTATCTAGTTTTTTATCCTAGTTCTAAATCATTTTTATAATATTTGAATAATTTCTTTTTTTAATTTTATTTTATTTAACTTTACAATATTATATTGGTTTTGCCATATATCAAATGAATCTGCCACAGGTATTTAACTTTATAATTGATTTAAATATCAAACAAAAATAGTCTTTTTTCGTTCTCCATCTCTTTCAAAATTATTGCTCTTCTTCCAATTTTTAATGATGAATTTGAAAAGCATTCAGTAATATCAGATCAAATTCGAGAATCAAAAATTATACTTTCTGTTATTGTTTCTAATAGGTATATATTTATCTTTTTTCTATTTTTGGATAATACTATAGAAGGACGATGGAAGGAGGGAAAAAATTTAGTCCTAATTTCAGTAACTTCTTAAATACCATTATAAAGTAAAAATAGTACTGTGATAACAAATTTTTATCCTTATTTTTCTGCGGTGACTAGATATCATTTGTTAAAAGAAACCCTGAATAGGCCATTTAACAAAAAGCACCAGAAGGCTATCTTGACTACAAAGTTTGTTTCTTCGTAGAATATATCTGTTATCATAGCCTGAAATATTACTATTTTCCTGACCCTCAAATGAATGAAAGCAATAGTAGAGTTCAATTAATTCCAGAAAGCTCTCTGAGCAGTCATACACGTATATTCCTGATTATTGATTTATAAAGAACTTAAGATACACAAGCCACAGTCAAGAGATTTGCTTATATGAACTACTGATTCTTCCTAGAAAGGATAGAGGGATTTTTTTAAAGTGCTTTACTGAAGAATCTGCTCTGGTGGGCTAACTCTATGACTACTTCCAAAAATGCTGAAAAAGCACGGCCAGGACAAAAGATGTCCTATTTTCAAGAAGATTCCTGGGTACCCTGGAGAAAGATGTCAAGGTTATTTCACAATGGATGGTCAGGCCCCTTGGACACTGTCATTTAAATCACCCTTTGACCTGGGAAGATTCATGGAGGAAAAGGACCAGGTCATCCTCCAGCCTCCAAAACACCTAAAAAAATGCTTTGAAGCCAGTCCCTCTAATGTCAGATGGCAGAGCTAATGGATATCAAAGGGCACAATCTCTTTACCGGGAGTAGCTATAACAGATGCCAGAAGAAGAGCAGCAGCCTGTAGACACAGTACCATCAGCCATGTAGCAAGGACCAGCAAATATCAGGGTGGCTTGTGTGGTAGGTGGCAACTGTAGCATGAAGCACTGGTGGCCCATTAGAAATGGGACAGTGGAGACTTTTTTGGGGTCCAAAAAAGACTCCAAGCTGGATTCATTACTCCAGCTCCTGCCCTATCCCAGCTATTTCTCAATGAGACTCCCAACCTGGCCCAGAATCAATGACATTCGGCTAGACAGTATATCAGAAGTCAGCCAGTCAGCAACTATTTAGTATTTACATACTCTCTGTCAGACAGAAGGGTTCAGATATTTTGGTGTTTGGATCCCTCACAGTGGATGCACTTGTTCTATATCAGGGTCAGCAAACTAGCCTGAGTGCCAAATACAGCTTTGTTGTTGTCATTGTTGAGTTGCTAAATTGTGTCCAACTCTCTTGTGACCCCAAGGACTATAGCCTGCCCAGCTCCTATCCATGGGATTTCCCAGGCAAGAATACTGGAGTGGGTTGCCATTTCCTTCTTCAGGTGATTGAACCTGTGTCTCCTGAGTCTCCTGCACTGGCAGGTGGATTCTTTACCACTGAGCCACCAGGAAAGCCCTGCCAAATGCAGCTGCTCCAGACCAAATCTGGTCACACGCATCTGTTTACACATGCATACGGATACTCTGGCAGTAGCAGTACCATGGCAGAACTGAGCAGCTGCAACACAGACAGAACATATGACCCAAAAGTCTAAAATATTTACATCTGACCCTTTATAAAGTTCACTGACCCTTGCTCATTACTGGGCATTAGAGTCCTCATATACCTACTGAAAGACTAGTCTATGGACTCTGGTTCCTTAGAAAACAGTAGGAATGAAGTCTTTATTGGGTGTGTTAATCTGCTTTGTGACAACAGCTACATTTGAACCTTCTCCTATGTATTTTCTGAAAGGCTTCCCTGAAAAAGGACCAGTTTAAAGCTGATGATCTCCTCTCTGTTCTGAATTTAGATGCATTTCCATTCCACTTCAGGAGAAAAACAATTACCATGGTCCTAGGAAAAGACTGATTACTTTGTAGCCAGGGAAACCAATAACCAAAATAACTAATTTAAATCTGTTCAACTGGTAACCTGCTTCAGTAAACCGATCGTTTTTTTTTTAAGCCAACCCATCACTTCTGGCCAACAAAGAAAGTTCTAATAAACATGCCTCTGAGTGCCAACCAATCAATAAACACCTTATTGGAGTAACCACTCTCCTTCAGATGAAGCCAACACCCCTCAAAACTGCACCAATTCTAATTCCACACTTCTTAAGATAGCCATCTGCTCTGCTCACAAGACTGCCTGACCAGCATAGCTTTCCCTTACTACAATAGTAAAAAATTCAGCTGTCTTTTCAGGTTTTGAGTATTGATCTCATTACTCTTGGACACGACCCAAAGTTTAGAAACCCCGAATCTGTGGGTCATTCTTTAAGCTGCATTGTTTGATCTGCATTTCTATTACTTCCTTGCTAGCTTCCTACTGCCCCTTCTTCTAGTCCTATTTATAACTCTGCTTCAACTCTCAGCATGCCTCTTGGCTGAGGCTAGACTGCTTGACATAATTTCCTTCTTGCTTGGAAGCCAAAGCAGATCCACCACACCAATCTCCATAGGAGGAGAAAATCAGGGCCCAGCCCACTACGAAGTTGACAAGAGGGCTGATTTGGGAACAGGAAGCACTAAATATCTATGGTAATCCTCCTAGCCTCAGGCCTGGGAAACAAGAGAATAGTCACATTTTATTTCTTTTTTTTTAAATTGAGGTATAGAAGTCCGGGAGTTGGTGATGGACAGGGAGGCCTGGCGGGCTGCGATTCATGGGGTCGCAGAGAGTCGGACACGACTGAGCAACTGATCTGATCTGATACATGATTTACAACATTATATGTTTCGATTGTACAACAAAATGATTCACAACTTTAAAGGTTATACTCCATTTATAGTTACTATGAAATATTGGCTATATTCCCTGTGTTATACAATATATCCTCATAGCTTATTTATTTAATACTCAATTTTTTGGAAAAGTTTTACTTTCCCAATAAATTTGTTAAAGCCACAATTTAACTTTTCAATTTCACAAGCACTTATATACAAAGCACAATGTATACCTTATTAATATTCTAGGAATTATGGCTAAAGAGATGTACAGGAAACGGTGTATTACTTGAACTATGAAGTGTATGTAAAAATATTTAGGACATCAATTGCACAATTTGTGAAGGTATTCTGTTTGACCATTTTGTATCACTTCCATAGTGATTTGAAAGGCCATGGACCTCTACATGGGTGAACATCACTATTGCTAGCAATCAACATGTGTGTGCATGCTCAGTTGCTCAGTTGTGTCCAACTCTTTGCAACCCCACAGACTGTAGTTTGCCAGGCTTCTCTACCCATAGGATTATCCAGGCACTCAATACCTACTGTCTGTCATTCTGCCAGCTTCAGTTTACAACTATCTTATGGCTCCTGAAGGCACTTGAGTCTTAATCCTTCAATTACCAAATATAAAACACTAAATTGTATAATCAAATTTGAAATGTGAACTTAGTCTTTGAGAAAAGTCTAAAATTGGAAGACAGAACAAGATGGGATGGACGAAAGTGATTGGAGCTAGACCACCAAGAAGGCAGGTGTTGAGCTGACTTATACAGAGGTCACTGACTAGGACGGAAGGGGAAAAAGAAGGCATCTAACGTGGGTCTGTGTGATGAACAGGGGAACTGACACTAACTGGAAAAGCAAAGAAACACTGGCTTGACCTCATAAACAATGAGAAACTACTCTAAGTTCTTAAGTAGAATGAACAGCTTGTGTAAACTGGTGCCAGGCTGCTGTGCTGTGCTTAGTTGCTCAGTCATGTCAGACTCTTTGTGACCCCATGGACTGTAGCCCACCAGGCTCCTCTGTCCATGGGGATTCTCCAGGCAAGAATACCGGAGTGGGTTGCCATGCCCTCCTTCAGGGGATCTTCCCAACCCAGGGATCGACCCCAGGTCTCCTGCAGGTGGATTCTTTACTATCGGAGCCACCAGGGAAGCCCAACTAGTGTCATATTCACCTGAACATCTGATGAGAAGGTGCTAGGATAGGAAGGAGACTCCTTACAGATAAATGGACTCTGTTAGTAATAATCCAGCTGAGATGAACAGGTCTTGAATTCATGTAGTGAAGGATAATAAGTCACATGAATTTTGTAGAAAGAACTCTTAAGATGAATAATTAACTTAAGAGGCAAAAAAGATATCAACCTAATCAAGAGAGGTATGGAAAATGATTTTAAAGTTTTGTTTTCCAGGACACTGGAGCAGTGCCTAATAATGTGGGTACTCCAGTTTGCCTGGGAGAGTTTCAATTTATGTTTGCTGACTTAATGTAATTATTAATCGGGTCCCCTTTTACTCTTAAAAGTGCTATGGGAAAGCTGAGGTTAAGAGTGAGTGAGTGAGTGACGTTGCTCAGTCGTGTTTGACTCTTTGCGACCCCATGGACTTTAGCCTACCGGGCTCCTCTCTCCATGGGATTTTCCAGGCAAGAGTACCGGAGTGGGTTGCCATTTCCTTCTCCAGAGGATCTTCCAAACCCAGGGACTGGACCCGGGTCTTCCGCGTTGTAGGCAGACGCCAGCAAAGGCTATTGCCAGGGTATCAGAAGGATCCTCTCCCCAAGGGTCCTAAGAACCCAGACTCACCCAAGTCTGTCTTGCGCTGGAAAAGATCTTTTCACTCCCCTCTGCACTAACACCAGGGCAAAGTCCCGTGGGCCAGTTCATGAAATGGGAATTAAGGAGGGCTTTGTTGACCACCCCAGCATACTCTATGTACTGGGGGACTTTCTGGACTACAGCCTTAAGTAGCAGTAAGAAAAAACTGTCCATGAAGGGGGTTTCCTTATCTTCCTCTCATGTGCTGAATTTTCTTTCATCATCCCCATGCACTGAAAATAATGTGAGTCACTGCCAGTGTTGATTCAGTCTTCAAATTTGCTGTATAAATCCAGAACCACAAGAAACTTGAGGCTTTTTGTCTCTCTTCAAAAGTAATTTTGAATTCTTTCTCACCTTTGGTTTAAGTAACTGTATTAGTGAAGCGATTATACCTTTGGCCTCGGAAGCTATAAAGAAATACAAATTTTAGCTTGGTGTTTTAAAGTAAGTTTGACTTAATATTTTAAAAATGGCTCTAAAAATCATTGTCCTAATTGGGACTACTTGTTATACAGTGACCCTACTAAAAGGAGATATTAATTAGCTGGCAAACAACATGTTTGAACAGAAAGTTGCATTTGATTTCAGGTAGACTCCAGAAGTCAGCACAAAGTAGGAAAAAATTTCAGTAGGAAATGTACAGTAGGATCATTTTCATAAACATCTCAAAGGTTGCTTCAGCCTCCTCTGGCTTCTTTTAATCCCTCCCTAGAAAATCTAGTCCCATGGACGGAGGAGCCTGGTGGGCTGCAGTCCATGGGGTAGCGAAGAGTCAGACACGACTGAGCGACTTCACTTTCACTTTTCACTTTCATGCATTGGAGAAGGAGATGGCAACCCACTCCGGTGTTCTTGCCTGGAGAATCCCAGGGACGGGGGAGCCTGGTGGGCTGCCTTCTATGGGCTTGCACAGAGTCGGACACAACTGAAGCGATTTAGTAGTAGTAGTAGTAGAAAATCTCCACAGCCTATTTATTCTACTTCTTAAAAGTTTTTCAAAGCAATTTCCTCTCTGTTCCCACGGCCATTTAAAATATTTAAATATTTTAAATGCGGATCTCATCAGTATCTCTCTGGTACAATTACAACCCTATATTTCTGAAACAGGTTTTTACTGTGTTCCTCTCCTGCAGCTTCTTTTTAGGTCTAAGGGCTCCACAGATGGGGTTCAAGGGTTCTGTGTTCATCCACCTAATTGTATTTGGATTCTGAGTGTGTGCACAGTGAAGTGAGCATCCAATACTTTTAACTTTTATAAGAATAAAAAATGCAGGCATATAGATGAAATTCCAAACTCCTTAACACAACTTCAAGGTTTTTTAAAATTAAATTCTCAGTCGTTTCCAACTCTTTGTGACCCCATGGACTGTAGCCTGCCAGTCTCCTGTCCATGGAATTCTCCAGGCAAGAATTTTTTCCAATTGCCATTTTTTCTTTTTTAAATTGCTATTGCTATTATATACCTTAAACTCTAGTCTTTTGATCATGGTAGGCTGGATAATAACCACCCAAACATGTTCACATCCTAATATCCACTGTGAATATGTAACCTTGCATGGCAAAAGGATTTTGCAGATGTAGTTAAATTAAGGATCTTGAGATGGGGAAGATTATCCTGCATCACCTAATCGCAAGGTGGCAGTAGTAATGTTAGTCACTCAGTCATGTCCAACTCTTTGCAATCCCATGGACTGCAGCCCACCAGGCTCTTCTGTCTGTGGAATTCTCTGGGGCAGAATAGTGGAGTGAGTTGCCATGCCCTTCTCCAGAGGATCCCCACCCAGGGATTGAACCTGGGTCTTCCACACTGTGGGCAGATTCTTTACCACTGGGACACCTCTAATAACATGAGTCGTTATAAGACGACAGGAGGGTCAGAGCTGGAGGAACTGTACTCAGATTTGAAGGTACTGGCTTGCAGAGAGAGGAAGAGGCCACAGCCAAGGAAGGAAGGTGGCCTCTAGAGGGACAGGAATGACCTTGATTTTAACCCAGTGAAACTGACTGCAGACCTCAGACCTTTTGAACAATAAATAAAATTATGTTAAGTCACTAAATTGGTGGTAATTTGTCACAGCAGCAATAGGAAACGAATACACTGTTGCCCAGGAATTAAGTAAGGCTTATATTTTCCTACTTTAGAACCTTTGTTCACCAGAACGTCCTTGTCTCCTCTTTCCACTTGGGAAAGTAACACACTCACTTCAATGCCTGGCACCAGTGTCATTAGCATTCCTGATGAAAGTTATCCCTTTGGTGGACCCATGTCAGATTTCAACCACTAGTATAACATTTACACATGGCACTGCTCTTGTCTGCAAACCTATTTTTCTAGATTGAGAACTCCTTGAGGGATAGAGCATTATCTTATTCAATTTCTTGGTAAGTTTCATAACATAAATATTTGCACAATTAATGTATTAAATGTGTAGCAAAATCTTGGATTGCCCCTGCAAGCACTCTGGGATCATTTAAAAGTTAAAAGAAATAGGGATTACGGGAGAGTCATCAGACAAAGAACTGAAAAGTGTGAACATGAATACAGCTTCTAAGGGATTTCAGAGAAAAAGTTTGGAGATCTGAAGGAGGAAAGAGTCAAGAATAATAAATATGTGATGAAGTAAAAAGGTAGTTAAAAGGTGCAAACTTCCAGTTGTGAGAAAAGTAAGTCCTGGGGATGTAATATATAGCATGGCAACTTTAGTTAATAATATTGTTGTATATTTGAAAGCTTCTGGAGAGTAGATCTTAAAAGTTCTCATCACAAGAAAAAAAAATGCAACTATGTGAGGTGATGATATAACTCAACTTACTGTGGTGATCATTCGACAATATACCCCTATATCAAGTCATCAAGCTGTGTACTTTAAACTTACACAATGTTTACATCGTTTACATCTCAAGACCACTGGAAAAATAATACTTATATTTTTATAAAAAATTAGAACATAAAATTACATTCTATAATTATATCTGCAAGCACATAAAATCTCTAACAGAAGAAACAAGGAGTGCAGTGCTTACGGAAAATATGTTTGTGGCCTTTAATATCTGAGTTCCTTATTTTCAACCTCAATCAGGAAGATTCCACTGAATTTTTCAAATCTTAACCCTTAAGTTAAAATCCTTAAAGCAGTTACTTCTGATTGTTTAAAAATAAGAATTTAGTTACCTAAACATTTTTTATTAATATGTTTTAAAATATATGACCTGTGGTCAGCACAGTACCTAACTCATTGTGAGACTATAATAAATAAGATGGTTTAAACAAATATTTTTTAAAAATCCAGAAAAGTAAAAAAATAAGTCATGAGCTAATAAGAAAATAGTAACTGAATAATTACTCCCAGAACTAGAATTAAAGGTTGTTTTAACTTGTGAGGGGGTATAGGAAAAAATCACTGCTGCTGCTGCTGCTAAGTCGCTCAGTCATGTCTGACTCAGCAACCCCATAGACTGCAGCCCACACAGGCTCCTCCATCCACGGGATTTTCCAGGCAAGAGTACTGGAGTGGGGAGCCATTGCCTTCTCCGAAACAATCACTAATGTTTGTTTATTGCCAAAGTCTTTCACATATGTTCTCATTTAGTTACGGTAACAATTCCACAATATAGGTAATATTCATGTTTATCAAATGAGAGACTGAAGATCAACAAAGGTTCAGACTTACACAGCCAACAATGGACAAAGCTACGTTTCAAACCCAGGCTTCTCTGAGATCAGTGTTCTCACAAATGCAATACAATACAATCAGCAAATCCCTTTTTAGAACACATCTGATTTCCAGTTGTGACAAGACTAAGAGTAAAGGCGTATTATGAACATCACTGCTAATTACAAGGAATAAACAGTAAACCAATATTCCAACTGAGAAATACTAAAGCAAAAGAGATTTTAAAAAATTACTCAGCACATTTACCTGTATTATCTCATTCAATCAACATAAAAAAACATAGGATGCAAATGCCATCATTCCCATTTTATAATGAAAAGATATTTGAAACTCAGAAATCAAATTACTTGCCCAACCACTGCTGGAATGATGTACAAACAGAATCAAAACTCAAAATGTCACTTATTTATTTAACAATAAAGTAATTATTAAGAAAACATCATTGCAAACAGTGGACTTTTTATGGATATAATTTATAATTATAAAGCATTAAAATGCATGAATATGCTAGACTATTATGGACTGTTAGGAAAGACGGAAAGAGCATTACTATAAGATTATTGTACATTCATGTGGCAGCTAACTGTTCAGTAGGAATATTTCACGTTACTATAGCTCTATTTGTTTGTTTTGGCTTCCTGGGTGGCTTAGAGGTAAAGAATCTGTCTGCCAATGCAGGAAATGCTGGTTCGATTCCTGGGTTGAGAAGATCCTCTGGAGACGGAAATGGCAACCCACTCCAATATTTTTGCCTGGGAAATCCTATGGACAGAGGAGCCTGGCAGGTTACAGTCCATGGGGACGCAGAAGAGTGAGACATGACTTAGTGACTAAAATAACCACAACAAATAATTTAATCACTATTTACAGATATGAATTGCTACTAAATCCCCACTTTATATATAACAATGTGTGTTCCCCTTCACTGGAATATGGTAAAATGCCTAGTGGACTTCCCAGGCGGCATGAGTGATAAAAACAAAAAAAAAAAATCCACCTACTGATGCATAAGACTTAAGATATGTGGGTTCAGTCCCTGGGTTGGGAAGATCCCCTGGAAGAAGAAATGGCAACTCACTCCAGTATTCTTGCCTGGAGAACCCCATGGACAAAAGAGCCTGGCAGGCTATAGTCCATGGGGTCACAAAGAGTTGGACACAGTTTAGTGACTGAGCACAAAATGCCTAGTGGTCAAGCAATTAACTGCTGTAGCCTGGGATAAATCACTGCAGATGGTGACTGCAGCCTTGAAATTAAACGACGCTTGTTCCTTGGAAGAAAAGCTATGACCAACCTAGACAGCATATTAAAAAGCAGAGACATTACTTTGCCAACAAAGGTCAATCTAGTCAAAGTTATGGTTTTTCCAGTAGTCACGTATGGATGTGAGAGCTGGACTATAAAGAAAGCTGTGTGCTGAAGAATTGATGCTTTTGAACTGTGGTATTGGAGAAGACTTGAGAGTCCCTTGGACTGCAAGGGGATCCAACCAGTCCATCCTAAAGGAGATCAGTCCTGGGTGTTCATTGGAAGGACTGACACTGAAGCTGAAACTCCAATACTTTGGCACCTGATATGAAGAACTGATTCATTGGAAAAGACCCTGATGCTGGGAAAGATTTAAGGTGGGAGGAGAAGGGAATGACAGAGGATGAGATGGTTGGATGGCATCACCACCTCGATGGACATGAGTTTGAGTAAGCTCTGGGAGTTGGTGATGGACAGGGGAGCCTGGTGTGCTGCAGTCCATGGGGTTGCAAAGAGTTGGACACTACTGAGAAACTGAACTGAGAAAAATAAATTTCATAGTCATGTGCAAAGACTCTCAAAATATGCAAAAGGGAATCCTTCAATCAAAAGTAAAAAG
>NW_011495025.1:5306181-5318768 GCF_000754665.1 Bison bison bison | reverse complement strand
AGGGAGGGAAGTTGGTTAGTTGAAGTCAATACTGCATTTGAAAGGTACGTCAGAAAAACTACCTAAAAACCTGCTCTTCAGGGACTGTAGCAATAATAAATTAAAGTCATCTACTGGTTACAAAAAAAAAATTCCAACAACTTCAGAACAAGGTCAGTGCAAAATAATTCCTGTGTTATGGTAACAGAGATTATTGTTAAATTTATCAGCCTGTTTCTTTTTAACATGACTGGAAACAAACTACCAACTGAAGTGAGAAATTTTAAAAGTCCAGTCAGCATTATAATGATAGATTTAATAAATCCATAAATTTTTTCTAAAAGAAGCAATCATGTAATTGCACATCAATTCAGCACACTGTTGACAGGGGTTTTCCAAATTGTTAGCTAGTTTCACTATTACATCCCCAAAGGAAAAGAACACAATGTAGAAGATAAAGAAAAAGGGGGAAATAGAAATTTGTGAGATCTACAAGCATCATTATAAAAAGAAAAGGGTAGGGGTCAGGAGCTACCCCACACCCAAGGTCAGGGGCAGCAGCCGAGAGCAGCAACCCCATGTCCAAGGAGCAGTGGCTTCGTGAACGCAGAAGGGCCAAGAGGAGCTTCTCCATGTTCAAGGTCAGGAGGGGCAGCGGTGAGGAGATACCCCTCGTCCAAGGTAAGGAGCAGTGGCTGCACTTTGCTGGAGCAGCCGTGAAGAGATACCCCATGTCCAAATAAGGGAAACCCAAGTAAGACGGTAGGTGTTGCGAGAGGCATCAGAGGGCAGACACACAAACCATACTCACAGAAAACTAGTCAATCAAATCACACAGACCACAGCCTTGTCTAACTCAATGAAACTAAGCCATGCCATGTGGGGCCACCCAAGACGGGCGGGTCATGGTGAAGAGGTTTGACAGAATGCGGTCTACTGGAGAAGGGAATGGCAAACCACTTCGGTATTCTTGCCTTGAGAACCCCATGAACAGTATGAAAAGGCAAAATGATAGGATACTGAAAGAGGAACTCTCCAGGTCGGTAGATGCCCAATATGCTACTGGAGATCAGTGGAGAAATAACTCCAGAAAGAATGAAGGGAGGGACCAGGCAAAAACAATACCCAGTTGTGGATGTGACTGGTGATAGAAGCAAGGTCCGATGCTGTAAAGAGCAATATTGCATAGGAACCTGGAATGTTAGGTCCATGAATCAAGGCAAATTGGAAGTGGTCAAACAGGAGATGGCAAGAGTGAACGTCGACATTCTAGGAATCAGTGAACTAAAATGGACTGGAATGGGTGAATTTAACTCAGATGACCATTATATGTACTACTGTGGGCAGGAATCCCTTAGAAGAAATGGAGTAGCCATCATGGTCAACAAGAGTCCAAAATGCAGTACTTGGACACAATCTCAAAAAAGACAGAATGATCTCTGTTTGTTTCCAAGGCAAACCTTTCAATATCACAGTAATCCAAGTCTATACCCCAACCAGTAATGCTGAAAAAGCTGAAGTTGAACAGTTCTATGAAGACCTACAAGACCTTTTAGAACTAACACCCCAAAAAAGATGTCCTTTTCATTATAGGGGACTGGAATGCAAAAGTAGGAAGTCAAGAAACACCTGGAGTAACAGGCAGATTTGGCCTTGGAATACGGAATGAAGTAGGGCAAAGGCTAATAGAGTTTTGCCAAGAGAACGCACTGGTCATAGCAAACACCCTCTTCCAACAACGCAAGACAAGACTTTACACATGGACATCACCAGATGGTCAACACCGAAATCAGATTGATTATATTCTTTGCAGCCAAAGATGGAAAAGCTCTATACAGTCAGCAAAAACAAGATAGGGAGCTGACCGTGGCTCAGACCGTGAATTCCTTATTGCCAAATTCAGACTTAAATTGAAGAAAGTAGGGAAAACCACTAGACCATTCAGGTATGACCTAAATCAAATCCCTTATGACTATACAGTGGAAGTGAGAAATAGATTTAAGGGACTAGATCTGTTAGATAGAGTGCCTGATGAACTATGGACAGAGGTTCGTGACACTATACAGGAGACAGGGATCAAGACCATCCCCATGGAAAAGAAATGCAAAAAAGCAAAATGGCTGTCTGGGGAGGCCTTACAGATAGCTGTGAAAAGAAGAGAAGCAAAAACAAAGGAGAAAAGGAAAGATATAAGCATCTGAATGCAGAGTTCCAAAGAATAGGAAGGAGAGATAAGAAAGCCTTCCTCAGTGATCAGTGCAAAGAAATAGAGGAAAACAACAGAATGGGAAAGACTAGAAATCTGTTTAAGAAGACTAGAGATACCAAGGGAACATTTCTTGCAAAGATGGGCTCAATAAAGGACAGAAATGGTATGGACCTAACAGAAGCAGAAGATACTAAGAATAGTAGTGGCAAGAATATACAGAAGAACTGTATAAAAAAGATCTTCATGACCAAGATAATCACGATGGTGTGATCACTCACCTAGAGCCAGACATCCTGGAATGTGAAGTCAAGTGGGCCTTAGGAAGCATCACTATGAACAAAGCTAGTGGAGGTGATGGAATTCCAGTTGAGCTACTTCAAATCCTGAAAGATGATGCTGTGAAAGTGCTGTACTCAATATGCCAGCAAATTTGGAAAACTCAGCAGTGGACACAGGACTGGAAAAGGTCAGCTTTCATTCCAATCCCAAAGAAAGGCAACGCCAAGAATGCTCAAACTACCGCACAATTGCACTCATCTCACACGCTAGTAAAGTAATGCTCAAAATTCTCCAAGCCAGGTTTCAGCAATACGTGAAATGTGAACTTCCAGATGTTCAAGCCAGTTTTTGAAAAGGCAGAGGAACCAGAGATCAAATTGCCAACATCCACTGGATCAATGAAAAAGCAAGAGAGTTCCAGAAAAACATCTATTTCTGCTTTACTGACTATGCCAAAGCCTTTGACTGTGTGGATCACAATAAACTGTGGAAAATTCTGAAACAGATGGGAATACCAGACCACCTGATCTGCCTCTTGAGAAACTTATATGCAGGTCAGGAAGCAACAGTTAGACATGGAACATGGAACATGTTCATGGACATGGAACAACAGACTGGTTCCAAATAGGAAAAGTAGTACATCATGGCTGTATATTGTCACCCTGCTTATTTAACTTATATGCAGAGTACATCATGAGAAATGTTGGGCTGGAAGAAGCACAAGCTAGAATCAAGATTGCTGGGAGAAACATCAATAACTTCAGATATGCAGATGACACCACCCTTATGGCAGAAAGTGAAGAAGAACTAAAGAGCCTCTTGATGAAAGTGAAAGAGGAGAGTGAAAAAGTTGATGTAAAGCTTAACATTCAGAAAACTAAGATCATGGCGTCCAGTCCCATCATTTCATAGGAAATAGATGGGCAAACAGTGGGTGACTTTATTTTTAGGCTCCAAAATCACTGCCGATGGTGACTACAGCCATGAAATTAAAAGATGCTCATTCCTTGAAAGGAGAGTTATGACCAACATAAACACCGTATTGAAAAGCAGAGACATTACTTTGCCAACAAAGGTCCATCTAGTCAAGGCTATGGTTTTTCCAGTGGTCATGTATGGATGTGAGAGTTGGACTGTGAAGAAAGCGGAGCACCAAAGAATTGATGCTTTTGAATTGTGGTGTTGGAGAAGACTCTTGAGAGTCCCTTGGACTGCAAGGAGATCCAACCAGTCCATCCTGAAGGAGATCAGTCCTGGGTGTTCTTTGGAAGGAATGATGCTAAAGCTGAAACTCCAATACTTTTGCCTCCTCATGCGAAGAGTTGACTTATTGGAAAAGACTCTGATGCTGGGAGGGATTGGGGGCAGGAGGAGAAGGGGACGACAGAGGATGAGATGGGTGCATGGCATCACCGACTCGATGGACATGAGTTTGGGTGAACTCTGGGAATTGGTGATGGACAGGGAGGCCTGGCGTGCTGCAATTCATGGGGTCGCAAAGAGTCAGACACGACTGAGCAACTGAACTAAACTCAACTGAGGGGAAAATGTATCACACACACACATATAAATTGATATATGTGAATACACACCCATATGAAACAAAGCAAAAAAGGAAAAATATGAAAAGCCAAGGAAAAGAGATAATTATCACCTACCACCACCTTTCAGATTTTTAGTGTCAGGGTTTAAGTTGAGAAAGAAAATAAATACAAATAGGAAGGGCAGAGTTAGACTCTGTCACTATTTTACAAAGGAGAAAAAGATAATAATAAAGTATATTTCAAACATATCTCCAAAAGGATGACTCTTTGAAGACTGTCAATTGCACCATGCTGCTGCTGCTGCTGCTAAGTCGTTTCAGTCATGTCCAACTCTGTGCGACCCCATAGACAGCAGCCCACCAGGCTCCCCCATCCCTGGGATTTTCCAGGCAAGAACACTGGAGTGGGTTGCCATTTCCTTCTCCAATGCATGAAAGTGAAAAGTGAAAGTGAAGTTGCTCAGTCGTGTCTGACTCTTAGTGATCCCATGGACTGCAGCCTACCAGGCTCCTCAGTCCATGGGATTTTCCAGGCAAGAGTACTAGAGTGGGGTGCCATTGCCTTCTCCAAATATAGAAAGAGTTACCACTAAAACAAAACTAAAAAGAACACAATGAATGACTAAGAGAAAGAAAAATACAAGAAATTCAAAAGGAGTTAGCTATAGCAATTTAGCACAAACCAAAGCTCATAGATTTGTCAGATAAAAGGACGCCTAATTTCATCCACAAGTCATAATTTTTTCTTCTGACTAGATGGCCAGAATTTATCACAAGAATCCTTAAGTGACTGCATATCATGAAAAATATTGTCCACATCAGTTGTGCTAGATATAGAGATGTTCGTCAGCAAGTTCTTTATGTCTCTTCTCTAGCAAAGCCAGGCTTCCTTGGTAACCTGCAATGCAGGAGATCTAGGTTCGATTCTTGGGTCAGGAACATCCCCTGGAGAAGGGATAGGTTCCCCCCTCCAGCATTCATGGGCTTCCCTGGGGGCTCAGATGGTAAAGAATCCACCTGCAATTCTGGAGAGCTGGGTTTGATTCCTGGGTTGGGAAGATCCCCTGGAGAAGGGCATGGCAACCCACTCCAGTATTCTTGCCTGAGGAATCCCATGGACAGAGGAGCCTGGCGGGCTACAGTCCATGGACTCACAAAGAGTCAGACACGACTGAGCGACTAAGAACAACCAGGAAAGCCAGTGGAAGAACAGTAAATTGTAATACTTTAAACTTATTATTGTAACTCTATTGTGATTTAATTAAAAACTGAACTAAGGATCTGAATAGATGGCACTGCAAAAAAAAGATATATGAAATTGGTAAATAAGCTAATCAAGTCATGCTCCAATGAGCCATAAGGGAAATACAAGGCAAAACCACAACCGGATACCAGTTTACATCTGCTGGGATGCTGTGAACAGAAAAGACAGTAACAAGTGTTGGTGAAGACACTGGAGCCTGCTGTGGTCTGACAGTCCATGTCCCTTTCAAATTCCTATGCTGAAATCCTAATGCCCAATATGACAGCCTGAGGTGGCAAGACCTTTGGGGTGTGCTTAGGTCTTGAGGGTGGAGCTTTCACTAATAGGTTCTAATAGAAGAGACCCACAGAGATCCCCCACCCCTTCCACCAAGTGGTGACATGACAAGAAGGCATCTGTCAACCAGGAAGTCAGTCCTAACCAGCCATCAGGCCAAATCTGCTGGCACCATGGTTCGAGACCTCTCACCCTCCAGAACTGTGAGAAATAACTTTCTGTTGTATATAAGCTACCTGATCTGTGGTATTTTGTTATAGCAGTCTGAATAAGATTGAGTCCTCACATACTATAAGATGGTGAATTGCTTTAGAAAATAGCTCCTCAAAGGGTTATACATAAAGTTACCACATGAACTAGCAACTCCAATCTGTGGTACACCCCAGAGAAATGAATACATATGTGCACTCAAAAACTTGTACTTGGATGTTCACAACAGCATTATTCATAATAGTCAAACAGTAGAAACAAGCAAAATGCCCATCATCTGATAGATGAAACACAGGGTATCCATATAACAATTATTCAGTAATAAATTGATGCAGTGATGCATGCTACAACAGGATTAAACTTGCAAACATTTGATTAAAGGAAAAGAAGCCATTCACAAAGGGCACACACTGTATGATTCCATTTATATGAAATACCTAGAATAGGCAAATCCATAAAGACGAGTGGTTGCCAAGGGCTGAGGAAGAGGACGGAGGGATGGAGGGAAAGGGGGTATTCTTTTGGGTGATAGAAACTTCTAGAATTGATCAAAACTGAGTTTCATGAACACCATCACGAGGCGTTAATAACTATCATCTTCAAGCATAAGGGAGTCTCATAAGGTGGAACTACAATGACTAGCCAGTTGCATTAGGGATAGCTTCAAGGTTGAAAGAATTAATAATTATTTAAACTTTTTTGAATCTTGGAGCCTTCGAGTATGTGTTGAAAGCTTTGAACAAGGTAAGTATGGTGTTACCCTGAGGAATGTAATTAATTTCATAGACATTAGAGAAGGATTCTCCATGACTGCAATCAAACAAGACAAAAACAAGATCACACTTTAATCCTGCCTGAACAGAAAATCTCACCAGGAAAGAAGGGGAAAGCTATGTTACCATAAAAATGATCAAACACCCTCCTCTCCAGGTTAGTAAGAGTGACTACTGCTTCTTCTCCAAGGACTCTAGCCAGTTCCTCTGGCTTCTGGAGTAAAAATTAAGATGCCTAATAGCCAAATGGCCTCTGCTTTCTAACAGCACCCATCCAAAAACAAACCCTTCAATTCCTTTAAATCTCTATAAAAATCACCTTACCCAAATCCTATAATAAGCTCTACCTGACTCCCTCTTTTCTGAGACTCTCTGTTCAGTAGTAAGCCCAACTGGGCAAAGATGTGTTTCTGACGGTATTTGGTTGATTAGAATCAACAATATCTAAGATATTTATAATGTGTTAATAAACACATGTATATAATTTATGTATATAACTTCAAATTCTTACTGAAATATGCATATACATACACACATTACATATATAATAATTACACTGATGAAAGAGGATGGATACACACCAAAATATTAAGTGTAGTTATTTCTGAATATTGGTATGCTTGTTTCCTTTTTTTTCTGTATTTTATATCTTCCTTCAAATATTGCATATAATTTAAGAAGGTAGGAGGGGAAGAGAAAAGAAAAACTCTCCCAAAAGAATGTTTTAAGAGAGGAATCTCATTCACAGTGGTTGTCAATGTATAAGGCTTTCAATCTTTAGCTATTACAAACACTTGTGATGCTCACCGAAAATAAGGATTCCTGAGCTTCATCCTGGAAGTGGGCACCAGAATCTATAAGTCACACACCAGGCGATTCTCATCCATAGGGTCTAAGGAATCTTGAAAAACTCAGCTTTGGGGACAAACTAGAACTTGAAAGATGTACAGATTAACTTTGTAGCCTGCAAAATACTTTGTAGGCTAAAGAAGAAGAATGAGGAGCCTGAAATCATGACGCTGCATTTGCCATGGAGAGGGAGAGGGAGGCACCGGAGGCTCTCAATAAACCTGATTTGATCCACCTGACAAAACTGTGGGCTCCTTTAGCAAACAGCTGGACACTGGGCAAGTTTGGAAACATAAGGCGGGCAGTGTGTAATCTCACTCAAATTCCCCACCCACATTGTTGACATCAATCAGCAATTCACTGGTTCTTCAATTTATATCCACCTGCTTTCCTAACTTTTAACATTTCCACCAGCAATTTTCCCTCTTCTGACCCTATTAAATCTTTTCTACCCTCCCAGGAACTCATTCTCTTATCTGTGCCTATACTGCCTATCAGCTGAAAATCTACCGCCAGCCAACAAAGAAATATGGAAAACTAAATTAAGTTTAAAAGCCCCTTGAAAGTGGAAGTCGCTCAGTCACGTCCGACTCTTTGTGACCCCATGCCTATACAGTCTATGGAATTCTCCAGGCCAGAATACTGGAGTGGGTAGCCTTTCCCTTCTCCAGAGGATCTTGCCAACCCAGGGATCAAACCCAGGTCTCCCGCATTGCAGGTGGATTCTTTACCAGCTGAGTCACAAGGGAAGCCATAAAAGCCTACTGAGCATCTATACAACACAAGACTATAAGTCACCTTTCAGTATCATAACCTTTTCTTTTTTTTAAGGAAAATGACTTTCTGATGAGCAATCTGACCTCACACTTGGGGCAAGAAATTTAAGTGGGAAAGTGTTCCCCCCTTTAACTAATTTAAAAGAAAACGTTTATAATAAAAATGAACAAGCTTTTGTCTACAATATACAGCTAAAAGAGACTTCAAAGTACAAACTTTCATTTTATTGATGACTGCTTCTTCTCCAATGAGGAGAAGCCTGTTCCTTCGGCTTCTGGGGTAAAAATGAAGATGCCTAATAGTAAAATTGCCTCTGCTTTCTAAAAGCACCCAACCAAGAACAGACCCTTCACTTTCTTTAAATGTCTCTAAAAATCACCTTCAGTTCAGTTCAGTTCAGTCACTCAGTCATGTCCAACTCTTTTCGACCCCATGAATTGCAGCACTCCAGGCCTCCCTGTCCATCACCAACTCCCGGAGTTCACTCAAACTCACGTGCATTGAGTCGGTGATGCCATCCAGCCATCTCATCCTCTGTCGTCCCCTTCTCCTCCTGCCCCCAATCCCTCACAGCATCAGAGTCTTTTCCAATGAGTCAACTCTTCACATGAGGTGGCCAAAGTACTGGAGTTTCAGCTTTAGCATCATTCCTTCCAAAGAACACCCAGGACTGATCTCCTTTAGGATGGACTGGTTTAATCTCCCTGCAGTCCAAGGGACTCTCAAGAGTCTTCTCCAACACCACAGTTCAAAAGCATCAATTCTTCGGCACTCAGCTTTATTCACACTCCAACTCTCACATCCATACATGACCACTGGAAAAACCATAGCCTTGACTAGACAGACCTTTGTTGGCAAAGTAATGTCCCTGCTTTTGAATATGCTATCTAGGTTGGTCATAACTTTCCTTCCAAGGAGTAAGCGTCTTTTAATTTCATGGCTGCAATCACCATCTGCAGTGATTTTGGAGCCTAGAAAAATAAAGTCTGAAACTGTTTCCACTGTTTGCCCATCTATTTCCCATGAAGTGATGGGACCAGATGCCATGATCTTCGTTTTCTGAATGTTGAGCTTTAAGTCAACTTTTTCACTCTCCTCTTTCACTTTAATCAAGAGGCTTTTTAGTTCCTCTTCACTTTCTGCCATAAGGGTGGTGTTATCTGCATATCTGAGGTTATTGATATTTCTCCCGGCAATCTTGATTCCAGCTTACCCAAATCCTATAATAAGCTCTACCTGACTCCCAGCTTGAGCTTGTTTCACAGCTTGTTAGCACTAAAACACAACCCCAAATTATTTTTTAGTTTAAAATTCCCCTTAATATTTTATGTCTCTTAAAATAGGTAACAGTACATTTTTTTTGAAAGTGACAGATTTCCCACTGGCAGTAAAAATTTCAATTAACAGAGAAATACTACTTGATATTAAATCAGTTTAATACACATGGAATGATGTTAACATGTCCTCATCCTAAGCTTACTGGAGTAATTTCAGGTATCAAACAAAAACTTCCAAGTGCATGAGGTTAGTGATGAACTAAATGGAAACCTAAAATGCAGTGCCTATAAAATCAAGAATTTATTCTAGAGGTCTCCTATTCCACTGCAATACTATTATGCATTAAGAATAAATTTAGGGCTTGTAAATGGTCAGAAACATAAGCCACTTTCAGGTGATTTGGAGCAGTTTTAAGAAAACCCACATTCCATAAACCAAATGCTGTGTCTGATCAACTCAGTTGCAGACTTAGAAGTACTCTCAAGCAAGAATGCCTTTTTGGTAGGTTATTGTCAAAAGTTTCATTTTAATAAACTGAGACTTTAATTTTTCAAAAAAAAAAAAAAAAAACCCACAAGTTTACTTTCCTGTTTTCATGTGTTTGAGTTAATACTTCAATTGTGATAGTGTGGGCAGAACACGCTTCAAAGTCAGATTAATCTCCATTCAACAACCTATATTTGATACATTCATACATTTCTTTAAGCTTTGCATCCTTGTACATAAAACAGAGGTAACACAAACTTTACTATTAGAAGGATTTAGGAGAGACTGCATATATGCAGAAGGAAAGAAATACTGGTGGCAAAATTCCACAAGGAGTGACGTGTCTTTTGATTAGGGTAAGGGACAACTGGAAAACAGATACAGAATATAAAGTTGCTCTGTGTAATAAAGGAAGAAGAATTGTAAGATTTCACAGGTGGCTGAGAGAGAAGGACAGAAGGGACCCTGAGACAGAAAAACACTGGAGAGAAAAGGGAAGGACGACACAGCAAGACAGAGCAAGGCTGTGACACCCAATGGAAAGAACTGGCAGTAAGCAGTTGCCTATGGCCAGCCAGTCTCTTAATAAAACAAGGCTAACATGCATTCTATTTTAAGGTCTCCCTACTCTTATAGCTAATGTATTGATGTATCTACTGCAATTAGTGACCCCTCCCCTCCAAAAAAGGAACAAGTCTGTTAGATGAAATAAATCTTGTCTAAAGCTGTCTTGGGCAGACAAGGGTCTCCTACGAAGTAGTGTTTGAGGAAAACAAGAACTGTGGGCTATGTTCCAAATTTGAACTTACACAAAGTGATGAAAAGGGAACAGCTATAAGAGATAAGACACCAACAAGCTGGAGAATTCAGCAGAAACAGAGAGGATCCGAGAGGTGTCTGGAAGGAAATGAAACCCCAGAGATAGAGGGGGATAGAGGTAAGAGTCAGAGTTCATTGTATTTAAATATTATGGGGCCAGTAGGCTGTGAGAGGGGAAAACCAGGCTAACTTCTGGCTACATGTAATGTCAGCTCCCTTTCCTTCTGAGGAATGAATAATGTTTCATACCTCAGATACACCTGTTGTCACGCTTCTTATTAAATATCACTGGAGAAGGAAATGGCAACCCACGCCAGCATTCTTCCCTGGAGAATCCCATGGAGAGAGAAACCTGGCAGGCTACAGTCTAGTCCGTGGGGATCCAAGAGTCGGACACAACTTAGCGACTAAAACACCTCCACCACAGCTATCACAGAAAAGAGGGTAACTTTAAAAAATGATACTAAACTAGCACGAAGTTTCATTTTATCCAATATAGTGGACCAAGACATGAGGGGAGGGAGAGGAAAAGCAGACATTTGTCAAAAACCACTTACAACTTCAGTATAACTAGGAGATCAAAGATTTTCCAACACGTCAGATGGGGAAAAGCTGTGATTTTGAGGAAGGAAAATGAGCAGTTTGGGTGAGGAAGTCAGAGAATTAGAAGCCTTAAAATCATCTCCGCAGTAAGACTGCTCAGGTCAGTTCCCTTTTGAAACATTCTGGCAACAAAGTGGCCTTTGCAAATAAATGACTAATTACTATGCTACTTTATGTGAACGAAAAAGGTTAGACATTTATCTTCAGAAATTCGAGAGGCTTAACTAAAAGACTTGCATTTTTTTCAAATTGTACCCAAAAAAAGAGTAATAAAGGACAGGCTACAGGCGTGCCCTCGGTAAACAGGTGCTGCAGGACTGTGTAGCCGCTCGCTTCTCTAGGGAAAGGCTCCCGGCCCTGCGGGGAAGCGAGTCCCGCCACGCCGGCAAGGCACGGTCCCTCGCAGCGGTTATAACGGCACAGGTGCCCGCAACTGATTCATTTAAAACGCCCAAATAGAAACGTAGTGTATCTCGGATTCAAACCAACCAAGGGAGTCTTTGTTAAAATTCCCTTACTACTACCTAGAGGCAGAGAGAGTGAAGGGAGCGGCAAGAAACTCACGAGGGAGCTTCCCACAGGCTCTCCCGTCTCCCGGGCTCCGTCAGCTTCGCACAGAGTAGCTTCTACAGACTGAGCCTTCACCCGCGAGCAACCCAGCAGGAAGGCGACCGGATACGCAGTTTGACCGCCCTCGGCGGCGCGCCCACCTCTCCGGGGCTCGCTCGGATGGATGTTGCAGAGCTCAGCCCTACGTCCTCGCCTGACCCCTTTCCCCACGGGGAGCCAGCCTCCCTGCCTTCGGCCAGCAGCCGCGTCCCCCCGCTTATACCTTGACTCGGGATTCTTGCTCCGGCTCGTCCTGTCCTGGCGGGCGGGCTGGGGACTCCCGGGAGTCTGCGCTGCGAGGCGCGGACGCCCGGGCCGCTATTTGTAAACAAGCTCCACGTGCGCTCGCCCTGCCCCATTCGCATCGCGCTCAAGGCACCCGAGGCGGCGCAGCTTTCCCGCGAGCCCTCCGAGGGTGCGATTTTTATTCCCCGTAAGAGTGGGGGGAAGCCTCGCCCACAGAGCCGGGACACTGGGAAAAGGGCTAAGACAAGGTGAGCTTGCACCGCTCCCTGCTGGCGGGCGAAGCAGTCTGCAGGTTGGAGCAGCCCGGCCCTTAGCAGCAGCCACGCGACGCCCTGAGACTCCAAGGAGGTTGGGCCCGCCTCCTCCCACCCGCTCGCCCGAGACCCC
>NW_011495025.1:5305721-5306070 GCF_000754665.1 Bison bison bison | reverse complement strand
GATTGGTCTGGTCGCCGCGAAGTCAGGCAGAGAGCGATGTCCCCGGCCCGTGGACTGGTGTCCCCCGGGCCAAGCGCCCTCTCCCTCGCTGGCTGGCTTCGGTGGTGACATCCTGGTTGCTGGCGACCACGGAGGAATCCGGGCTCCCTCTCCATGAGCAAAGACGTCCCGCGTTTCTGCGGGGAAAGGCCCTCGCTAACACGGCTGCTCTCTGACCTCTTAATTTCAGGAGGTAGGCAATTCAGGTCCCGCTCCTTGACACTGTGTGTGTAATGCCCCAAAGCAGTGTTTGTTGTATTTAGCCATCACATTCATAGGAGGCGTTAATTTTCTCAACACAGTTGCAGGA
>NW_011495025.1:5292336-5305503 GCF_000754665.1 Bison bison bison | reverse complement strand
TTTTTTACGCTTTCTTTAATCATGTGACACCACTTCTGGTCAGCCTTTTCCCTTTTCAGTTGCCAAACACATTAGGTGGAAGTTTGTGTCGTGTTAAAGTACGGAGTTTCTTGCTTGTCCACTCTCAGCCTTGTTTGCACTGCTCACTTCTGTTCAGCTTGCCTTCTCCTGCTTGCCTATGATTTCCATTATCACTCTCTTGCGTAACCTGTAGCAGTCCTTGCCCGGGGAGGCAGCATTCCATACAGTGCACTGCCTGACAAGGACAGCAGTCAGGGGGTGAGTTTTCCCATTATAATTTCTTATTAAGTTTGCAAGTCCTGTCTTAAAAACTTTGTTCCCTAGCACATTTCTCTAAATTCGTCCACCAGTGACTTAGCTCCTTTAACATAGAGCCTCACCCATAGGATGGCAAAAACAATTAAGTACACAATAGGACTGTTTTAGAGACCTTGCTAATACAGTATGGGTTATCATCACCATTGAGATTACAGTTCATGAAAAGATCTTAAACTTAGGAGAAGCAAGATAGAAGATAGGATTAATTGGAGCTAGTCTTTGTTGTTTTGAGTTTGTAAATTTTAAAAGAGCAAAGTGAAGAGAGTCACATAGGCTTGGCCTGGAAATTGGCCAACACACTGTCCATCTAGGTCCTAGTGGGGCAGGAAAGGGATCTTAAAACACCATTTTTTAAATCTCATTGTGTCCAAATCTAACTTATTAAAGGTCTTGTTGTAGTAATCCTCTAAAATATTAGGTACAATGTTGGGGAAACGAAAGCGTGTGGTGTTGACAATTAAGGACAAGCTTGACATTATTAAGAAATTGGAG
The DNA here is from genome assembly GCF_000754665.1 of Bison bison bison. NCBI lineage: Eukaryota > Metazoa > Chordata > Mammalia > Artiodactyla > Bovidae > Bison > Bison bison. Next base: position 5,304,672 of record NW_011495025.1, on the reverse strand, counting down.
GAGGGCATCTCTTTCAAAAAGCTTTCCGTGGTATATGGAATTGGTGAATCCACAGTTCGTGATATTAAAAAGAACAAAGAAAGGATAATAAACTATGCCAACAGTTCAGATCCTACAAGTGGGGTATCCAAACGTAAATCTATGAAGTCGTCCACATATGAAGAACTTGACAGAGTTATGATAGAGTGGTTTAACCAACAGAAAACAGATGGAATTCCAGTGTCGGGAACGATTTGTGCAAAACAAGCCAAGTTCTTTTTTGATGCTCTGGGGATGGAAGGTGATTTTAATGCATCCTCTGGCTGGCTGACTCGATTCAAGCAGCGCCATGGTATTCCAAAGGCTGCTGGTAAAGGAACAAAATTAAAAGGAGACGAAACTGCTGCCAGTGAGTTTTGTGGTAACTTTCAGGAATTCGTTGAGAGAGAGAATCTACAACCAGAACAAATTTATGGTGCTGATCAAACTGGATTGTTCTGGAAATGTCTACCATCAAGGACATTAGCTCTTGAAACTGAGCAAAGTTCTTCTGGTTATAGATCAAGCAGAGAGAGAATCATTATTATGTGTTGTGCAAATGCCACTGGTTTACACAAACTTAATCTTTGTGTTGTGGGAAAAGCAAAAAAACCTCGTGCATTCAAAGGAGCTGACCTTTCAAACCTTCCTGTCACTTATTTCAGTCAAAAAAGTGCATGGATAGAACATTCTGTTTTCAGACAGTGGTTTGAAAAATACTTTGTGCCACAGGTACAGAAGCATTTGAAATCCAAGGGGCTTCTAGAAAAAGCAGTGCTCCTTTTGGACTTTCCTCCAGCACATCCAAATGAAGAATTGTTGAGTTCAGATGATGGCAGAATAATTGTGAAATATTTACCACCAAATGTCACAAGTCTCATTCAACCTATGAGCCAAGGAGTTCTAGCCACAGTAAAAAGATACTACCGAGCAGGACTTCTCCAGAAATACATGGATGAAGGAACTGACCCCAGAATGTTCTGGAAGAACTTGACAGTGTTAGATGCAATTTATGAAGTGTCAAGAGCTTGGAACATGATAAAGTCAAGTACCATAACCAAAGCATGGAAAAAACTTTTCCCTGGCACTGAAGAGAATTCAGGCATGAACATTGATGAAGGAGCCATTTTAGCAGCTAACTTAGCAACAGTTTTACAGAACACAGAAGACTGTGAACATGTTGACCTTGAGAATATTGATCAGTGGTTTGACTCTCGGAGTAATGATTCAAGCTGTCAGGTCCTAACTGACAGTGAAGGTGTGGAGGACCAGGCCAGGCCTGCCGAGACCAAGCCTTCCAGTAAGACGAGAAAAACAGAACTGAATCCAGAGAAGCATATCAGCCATAAAGCTGCACTTGAATGGACCGAAAATTTACTAGATTATCTAGAACAACAAGATGACATGCTTCTGTCTGATAAACTGGTATTGCGAAGGCTTCGAACCATAATAAGAAGAAAACAGAAGATCCAGAATAACAAAAGTCATTAATAAGGCTCTTAAGAGTTTCAGTGTATTTGCATCTGTGTGACTTTATCTGCAGTGGAACTTAATTTCTTATTTGAATTGCTGTGGATTTCAAAGCCAAATGCATTTTATAAATGACTTTAGAATTAGATGCCATTTTGGATTACGTAAATTACTGCACTTGAATGTTGATTCTAGGAAGTTGACATGTACCTTGTTTGTCTACTGTTCCTAATCTGTATTGTACTAATTTAGATCATAAGGTACCTGAGGCCAGGGCGCCTATGTCTGTTTTGTACCTGAATGTCATTGTCTAATAGAGGACCACGCACACTATAGGCAATCAATAAATCTTTCTTAAATTGAAGTTTTATGACTTTCTCTGAACTTCAGTTTCCAAACTGAAATACGTTGGGGGAGGGGTGGTAAGTTTCCATGTCTGTGATTTTTTCTACCTGCTGAAAATTGTAGAATGCAGCAGAGATTATACTGGAAGTACATGTATTTCACTGTGAAAGCAGAGAACTTAAGGAAAATAGTTTAAAGCCTGAAATACGGCATTCTGTACCGACAGTATTTGGACAGCCAGCAGTTCAGATTAGGTCTCTGAGTGTAATGAGGGAAGAAGAAAATCAGGTTAAAACGTCCTCAGGGAAAGGGCTTGCACTTCACTTTTATTTCATGTGACAGTAGGGAGAGTTCCTTCGTAGTTGTGGAAAGAATGCCATCACTCTTCCAGAAAAATAGATTTCATTTTCCAAATCATTGCCTGTTAGAAGAGAGTGAGGGTTAAATTGTATTATCTGTCATTTTGACCCTTTATTAGTAGAGATATGTCAGTAGTTTTTAATAAGCTATTTGATATAACACTTTAAAGCTTCCCAGTACATCATTTGCTTTCATATAGCAAATTTTTCTGTAAGAATTCAATACTGGGAATATAAGCAAACATCGCATTTGTGGGACCATCACATGAACAATGGATTGACATTAAATCAAACCTGAGAAACAGCCTACACTGCTGAGGGAACCATGGGCAAGTTACTTAACCCGTCTGTAAAATAGGAATAGTACCTGCCTGCAGGAGTTTTTGTGAGGAGTACATGAGTTAATAAATGGGTTTTAAAGTCATAAAGACTTAGAAAAGGACCTGGCTCAGAATAAGTTCTCTGAGTGTTAGCTACTGTTACTAGCTACTGTTACTGAGTTGCAGGAATAATGAGTTTCAGACATGTGCTCAGCAGATCCCTCATGTAGCTACATTTTAGGGAGGTGAGTTAAAAGAGATGCAGGTGACTAGATTCAGCTGAAATACAGTCATAATGTATTTTAGTGAAAACTGGAAGGTTAATCCAATTTAGAAGTCATTTCCTGACCGTCTACTGCTAGGCACAATGGGATATGCAGGCATATTTAAGACATCTTAGTTTGAATTAGAAAAGGAAATGGGAATGGAATTGTAGTTTCTTTGCTCCAGGCCTGCTAATAACATACATAGTGGCTTTGTTCATAGAATCTGTTACTAATATTGGCCTCATTCACTGAAGTAATAAAATATCTCTAAAGCAGATAAAATAGCAGTTAGCAGAAGACTTAAAATATCAAACTAAACTAACAGATCAGTAGAACATCAAGGCAAAAGAAATGTCACAGGAGACTGTTTACAGTAATTAGGTTCAGCCATATAGGGAGCTTTGTTGTGATTAATTTGAGATTTCAGAAGCTCTGACAGTCCTTCATGAGGACTGTTAGAGCTCAGAATTCTGCCTTTTGACAAAGCAGAAATTTTAAGTTCGAGAGAGGCCTTTTCAGACAACCTCTAAGAAGATATTTTCTTTGAGAGAATTCATACATTATTATTAATACATATTTCATCTTCTAAAAAGGCTTGAGGAAATGAAACTTTATGCACATAAGCCCTGAAGCTGTTTGGCTTCGTGGGTGCAAAGGGATTCTGAAACCTGGAAATGACGTGTTTGAATACTGCTTTGCATTTTTCACACACAGAGCTTTTTTGCTAACAAAAACTTCTCAAACTTCCTTCAGTCATGACATTGAAATGGTTTAATTCTGTTTTATCATAACAATGATATAAATGGTGCATTCTAATCCCATAATTAATTGTAATTCAAAAAAGTTTTTCCTTTAGCAGGTATTGTTATATTAATTATATTCTCTAGGACAACACATTGTGTTATCTTGGTTAACCCCACGCTCCTAATATGTATCCTAGTTTAAGAAGCCCAGAAATAATGTGCTCTCATTTGACCTTGTGCACTGTAAAGAAAAATATCCAAAAGTTTATTTTTAAATAAATGTATAAATGGAAGTTGATATTTTTTTAGAGGATTTGTAAGACTAACAGAACTCAGACCAAATGGAAAGTGTTTGGCAACTGTGAGCATACTTTTTAAAAAATTGTGTAGTAGGAATATTTACTATTTCATAATTCAATTTCAGAGAATAATATAGGAGTTGACTGGAAACCTTTGAGTGCTCAGTAAATATAATAGAGTTGGCAAGGCCCAGATCAGTGCCACAGTCAATTCAAGCAGAATTATAGGATTATAATGGTACTCTTGTTCTGGGATTCTTTTTCGTTCTCAATCTAGCTTCAGACTGAACTCTCTGGTCACTTCATTATTTTTCCCAACTTAGCTAAGATCATGGACTAAGTGGCACAGCAGACATGAAGCAGGGCACAGCTATTTAGGCCACGATCTCAGAGACCCTCTGCCTCCAGTGCTGTGGCCAGAGCCACACAACATACTACAAATCAAAGCTAGGACCTGCATTCCAAATTTAGCCTGCCTTCAGGGGTACTAGGTCCACTTACTAATACTTTCATAAAGTTGACCTTTTCTCATTTAAACATATGCTTTAGCTCCATCCTAAGCAAAATCACAGGTCTTATGTGCCAGTTGCAGTTTCTTTCTAGTTCAGATAAATATAAACTTTAAAAAAAATAACATCTGTAACCCAAAATTATCTTATATATATCATTGGCACACTTTGTGAAGAGCTTCCCTGGTGGCTCAGTGGTAAAGAATCTTCTGTCACTGAAGGAGACGATGGGTTCCATCCCTGGTCCAGGAAGATCCCCTGGAGAAGGAAATGGCAACCCACTCCAGTATTCTTGCCTGGGAAATCCCATGGACAGAGGAGCCTGGCGGGCTACAGTCCATGGGGTCGCAAAGAATTAGATATGACTTAGCGACTGAGCAACAACACTGTGAAACTCTGGCCAAGCAGAATGAGGGTGATTGTTGTTTTACAGTAGTAGCTAAGTTGTGTCCGACTCTTTGTGACCTCATGGTCACAAAGGTCCTCTGTCCAAATACCAGCTTCTCTGTCTTCTCCTTAGATAACCTTGACAGCTTTTCAGACCTCTCTGAACCCCAAGTTTCTTCATATGTAAAAGGGTTGTGCGCTAAATGGGCACACTCCAAGCATTCATAAACACCACTATTAGGCACCTAGGGCTGCTCATTGACAACCCTGGTTGCTAGGCTTGGCCTGGAGAATGGTGGCTCTGTGCAGACCTCCAGGAGGCCTGAGCATCCTTGTTGAGGTCTAGGGCACTGCCTTATCACAGGGAATGTTCACTGGGGTGCCTGCACAAGTGAGAGGGCAGTGCTGAATTCCACAGACCCTTAAAAATACAGTGTGTGCCATCAGTCACCATAAGGTCTCATCCAGCGGTCAAAACATGGGGGTGGCGGGGGAGTCCCTGCCTTAGCAGTGATGTGGGATAATGGAGCTCACAGAGAAATGGGTTCTTCCAAGCAGCTGAAGGCATCTTTGTGAGACAATGAGCTTGTATGCTAAAGGCAGAAATGCAAACTGCTTCTGTAAATGAGGGAAACCGGAGGAGCAGACTGGCACCCGGTCAGGAAGCAGCACTATCAGCACAGACCCCGTGTAACGATGAGTCCAGGGTCACCGGGCCCGGTTTGCTCAGCAGCATCCCTGGTTTATGTGATTATCTGGTGTGTTACAACACCCTTTTTACTCTCAAATGTCCCAGCTTAGAGGAGAAATTAGATGATTTCCCTACCAAGACCCTGAGAAGAGGTTTTCATCTGCCCCAGGTCACACAGTCACTAGGCGGCCAAGAAGGAAGTAGAAGCTGCTTCTCTCAGCTCCGACAGCGTGGCCTAGTGGCCACGGGTAGGGGCTTCCTCTAGACTGCACCTCCGAGGGCTGGATTGCAATCCCAATCCCACTCCATGCTGGAGTCCAGCCCAGCACCTGCTTGCTTGATACAGGTGGGAGGACCCTTACTGAGATTCTGTCTCCTGAAGGACAAGAAATGTTCCCAGTTCATGTCCTGAATGTCTGCTATGTACCAGGCATGTGTGATCCTTAATACCAATTTGGGGATGTATAATACCCCTTTCAGAGGGAGTTCCCAAAGGAAGCTGGCAGAGACCCAACCAAACACTGCTATCTGAGACAACGACAGGGATCACAGCACTTGCAGAAAGCAGAGGTCCTCTTTACACCCCCTCACCCCCTCGGACATCGAGATTGCAGGAATCTATGAGGCTCTCCACCAAGGTCTTCCTTAAAACCACCTTTAGCTGAGTGTGTGTCATTCCAGAGAATGCATCCACCAGCATCATTCCCCAGGCAGCTGCATATCACTGTAAATCTATCAGGCTCAGAAAAATCTTCAATGTAGCTCCACGCAACTGACAGGTATAGTCATTATGAAGGCATCTTTTAAATTTTCTTCTGATCAAAAGATCAGATCTGGGGGAAGAAGTAGATCCAACCATGCCTCCCTCCTCTGGTTACCAGGGTGGCCAACATCCTTTCTACATGGAAATCACTGGGGATAGGGGGCACTGGAGCCCATCCTTGTTCCTAACTCTACTTTTCCTCCTGGTCTAGGTTACCCCAAACTTGTCTGGCTTGTGTACCCATGTCAAGAGAGTACCTGTTTAGTATATTTAGAAAGCCAGAAACAAAAGGTGCTATAAATGCTGAATGAAATGTGTAAGGCACACTGTCTTCCACATTTTTTGGTTAACCTAAAGATGGATATGAACATACTTAGTATAGTTCCTTTATGGAATTCTAGGTGTAATTTATGAATATCCCTAGAACTTCAAACATAGACCTTTGGGTTTTTATATGTCCATAATGACTCTGTAATGAATGGCTAATATCACTGTAGCTAATTAAATCACTGGGGGATATGATATATTAGACTTACTATACAGATATTAAAGAAATCAGTGAGATTTTGGAACATTTAACTTTTTTCTTAAATTAGAAGAGAAAAAATTGCCTGTAACACTCAGCTTCATTAATGTGTGAAGTAACTATCAAGAGTGCTTTTATTCTCAAGAGAAACCTTAATAGCTAAACTTAAAACCAAATCATGTGTAATTTCTTCTAAGACCAACAGATACCCAATTCTTTCCTACATTTCAGAATATGTTGATCATCTGGAACTTACCAATAAAACACAATTACCTTTGAACCTAAGAAAAGAAAGCCTAAGGAAAACAGTTCTTTTTTTTCAATCCATTGAAGCAATTGATCTTTTTAAAAAAAGTCATATAACAGAATAAAATCTTAAAGATACTATTTTTTTCTAAATGGGAAATGCATATAAACTTGCTGTGTTAATTTATTTTGATAAAGAACCCAGATTTTTTAGATTACTTTTTTGGCTTTAAAAATGTAACTTAAAAGATGAATTCAATAGGAGTCTTGATAATCTATGTGATCTAATCCAAACTAACATATTGTAAGCTGTTTCAACATAATAATCATAACACAAAGCTGACTCACAAAGTTTGGTTGTTTTTTTTTAATTATTGTTATTGATGGACAATTTTTAGGGAACAGTATTTCCATTTTTTGATTTTTGTTTCCCCCAAAATCAGATTTTGGGGGCCATTTGCTAACATTTTAGTGTTTAGGGGAGTTTGTATCTCCCCTCATTGCATTAATAAGATATTTTATCTTACTATATGAAATACCTAAATTACTTTTCTATAAAAACTAGAGAATGAAGGGTTTTCTCCTGCACTACACAAATATTCAGTACCATACTCACCAATTAAATTGGCACAATGTATAATAAAAATGTTTCCACCATGAGAAAAACTACTGTATTTCACTGATTCTAAAGATAAACATTTTAATACCTGCAAAACTGGGATACTTCTTACAATCAATCTTGTCTTACAGTTAGTTGACAGCATTTGTCTTTCTTAGTGGTATGTAAAATAATTATATCTTTTAGGTTCTTTGAAATATAAATTTTTTTGTAAATCTTGCCTTTTTTTTGAAAATAGAACTAGAGGTAATGGGGTACATAAAAACTGCCTTTAACAGATATGTTTTTATAAAAGCACAATTATATGAACATACAAAAGTTAGATATTTAAAAGGTAATCTAACTTCAGAATTGTTTTTTCATAATGCTGTTGATTGCTCTTGCATAGACTTGTGTTTTACTAAGTTAGGAGTAAAGATAAGGTAACCTTTTAACTACTGCATGTTTTTTAAATGCATACTACTTTATTTCATTTATTTCATTCAAGTAAATTGTAGAGCTATCAAAATGTAGCCAAATAGCAATTTTTACTGGTCAAACTTCTAATGATTTATATGTGAATTAATCATTAAATTATATAAAATTTATTATATATTTAAAAAATAAATTATATAAAAACAAATCATTTAAAAAATTAATTTATATGTGAATTAATTATGTTAAATTTATACATTATTTAAGAATAACACATTTTGTTTGTTTATATGTTCTATCCATATAACTTAAAGTAATAGTTTTTTTTTTTTTTTTTTTGCTTATATCATTTTTTAATGAAATTAAAACAGACATTTGTAGGGATCACAAATGTAGAAAATTCTTATGATGACACAGTTGTGATTTACTAAATTAACATATTTCATCCACAGCCGTATTTATGAGACAAGAGTATTCAGTAAATTACTATTGTTACTATCACTTTCATGAAGAATATAATTTACAGGATTTCTAAGAATAATATATTTTCACAACTCTTTTAACAGCTAATATCAGCTTAATTAGCAAGTAATTGAATTTTAAACTCAGGTGTCATAATCTTTCAATCTTTGAATATAGAATTCTCATGAATCTAGAGTAGTAAAAGGAAACACTGATGTCTCAATTCCTTTTTGATAAGAATCTGAATGCTGTCTTCACATCTTACCTAGTGAAAGGTCTTCCTGAATCTTCCTTTTCTTTTCTTCATTTCCTACATTATCATCAGAACATAATAGGGTTTTGTTTGTTTTTCTGTAACTAATTCATATTTCCTTAGTTTTAACCTAATATTGTTTTCTGTTCCTGGATCTCACCACATTACCTTTAGTTTTCATATCTCTCTAGGCTCCTCTTGGCTGTAACAATTTCTCAGAATGTACTTGTTTTGATGACACTGACAGTTTTGAGGAGTAGTGATCAGGTATGTTGTACGCTGTCCCTATACCCTGTACCTATTCCATGATTTGTTGTTCTTTGTGCATTCCTTGCCTATTCTAACACAAAGCAGATTGTGAAGGTGTCTGATTAAAGATACATTATAGAGAAATAAAATATGAGAGAAAGATAAATTTTGATGAGGACTGGGAAGGCTTCTTGCCATTGAAGCAGTTAGTTGAGTCTTCAGTGGGATCGGGGGAATAAATATGAGGAATGCAGATTACCTTCTTGTAACAAATGAATATGATTCCAGCATGATCTTTATTAAAGGTGTGATTACAGTGTTGGTATCAAATTTGGTAGGAGCCTGGAGGGTATTTTCCCCTCCTGACACCAAAATACACAGTGTTTTCTCCAGCTGACACTGACTAGATGTCCTGCACTTCTGACCCTAACTAATGCAGCCAGACCGCACAGGTTTAAGGGCTCAGCTCCACAAGACTGCCCTCACTTATGGTGTTAGTGGCAAGTATCAGGACCCCAGGTTACTCTCACTTCTGTCTGACTTGACTACAAAACTGGGGGTTCCCACAACCCCCCAAGTACTATTACATGTTATTATAAAGGATACAAATGAACAGTCAGATGTAGTGACATGTAGGGTAAGGTCCAGAAGGGTCCTAAGAATAGGAGCCTCTGTCCCTGTGGAGGTAGGTGGGCCACCCTCCTGGTACATGGATGTGTTTCCCAGGTTGAAAGCTTCCTGAACCCTGTTGCTTAGGGGTTTTTAATGGAGCTTTAATCCTATAAACAGGCATGGTTGGTTAAATCAATGGCCATTGATGATTAACTTAATCTCCAGTGCCTTCCTTTACCCCAAGGTTGGGAGATGGGTCTGAAAGGCCCAAGCTTCTAATAAAAGCAACCCCCACCCTGAAGCTATCTAGGGGCCCCTGAAGAGTCATGTCTTTAAAATAATTATCACCCTTGTTACTCAGGAAATTTAAAAGAATAGAGGAAAAATAGAGAATGAAAAGACACACAAAAGTAGAGAAGCACATATAAATGTTTGAAGTAGTAAGACTAAAAATAGGGGACTGAAATGCAGGCAGAGATGAGCAAGTCCCCATCTTTTGAGGGAGAAGCTTGGAGAAGGAGGAGGTACCCCTCAGAGCCATTGTCATCATCTTATTTGCAAGTGCTCTTAAATGATGTGTGTATACATGGCAGAGCTGTGGTAAAAAGCAAGACATTCAAGAACACTACAAGTGTTGCTGGGCTATTGCTTAGGTTTCTACTTCTAGACTTTTCTATTCCAGTTAAGCCAGTTTGTTCTCCTTTTGAGCCCTACCCGACAACTCTGAATCTAGATTTGGTTCTAGACTGCCTCCTTAGGTAGCTGATTTTAACTCTCTCGGTCCTTTTTGCTGCTGTTTCTGTAAATGTAACCTTACCCTCTTTTGTGGCTGACAGTTATATCTTCTTTCCTCTTACTACTCATCACTGGATAATTTATTTCACTAGTGCTTTTTTTGGTAACACCTCCAGTGAAACCTAACAACCTTAAGCTCCAGGACAGCAAGGACTTTGAAAGCCTTGACAATCTTTGTATATCCAGAATACAAAATAGTCCTGGCATGAAAGTGTTCAATAAAGACTGGCTGAAAGAATGAATCAATACCATTCAGAGCACTATATTTATGACTAAGATAAAAGTTCTGTTCTCGAGCATTTCACAATAAAGACATGGGGCAGCATCATCCACTCAAATAACTACAGTAAAGAATTGTTTAATAAAAGCCAGAGAGAGAGGAGAAAAGGTCCCATAAAGTTGGGACCACAAAAGACTTACATCTTCAGTGAAAAGAAATTAGAAATAAACTTGTGGCACAGGGGGCTTCCATTGTGGCTCAACTGGTAAAGAATCCACCTGCAATGCGGGAGACAGGTTCAGTCCCTGGGTTGGGAAGATCCCCTGGAGAAGGGAAAGGCAACCCAGTATTCTGGCCTAGAGAATTTAATGGACTGTATAGACAAAGAGTCGGACACGACTGAGCGACTTTCACTTTTCACTTTGTGGCTCAGGAGGAGCAACAAGAAAACTCTCCTGTATTGACCCTGTTACTGGGTGAGAGGAACAGAAATATCTTTCCTGAGAATCTGTAAACATGAGTCTGACTTTGTGTAGGTTTCCAATATGAATTTACTCTGTCTATCCAGACCATCCAGCTGACAATTTAATTTAGGTAGTGTGGGTTGCAGAACGTTGGCAGGAATGAACATAAATCCCCTCTGAAGGGATACAACTTTAACACGATCCTCAAAAAATTTCCACGGATAAAGTTCCAAAGAACAAGATCTCACAAGGCACTTTAATTAAGAGCCAGCAAAAACAACCAAGGGCAGCAGCAGACTCACTGAGACTCTACTTATAGGAATCACTATAGAATGCAAACATAGCAAACTTTAGCTTATACAAAGAGAGGTATGTATCTCTTTAAACTATGAGCAAGAAATAGGAGACTTAAAGATCAAGCAGATTTGGAAAGGAACTACAGAGAACTTTGAAAACTAAAACATAGTTATCAATATAATATTTACAGATAAGTCATGATGACCCTTAGCAGAGCAGGATCATTGAGGGATGGAGGCAGAATCCAGTAACAGTCAATTGAAGAGGTAATGACAGTAAATGTGTTATGTGGGGCTTCCAGGTGGCTCAGTGGTAAAGAATCCACTTGCCAACCACTGCAGGAGATGGAGGAGAAGAGAGTTCAATCCCTGGGTCAGGAAGATACACTAGTGAATAAAATGGCAACCCACTGCAGTATTATTGCCTGGAGAATCCCATGGACAGAGGAGCCTGGTGAGCTACCATCCATGGGGTGGCAAACAGTTGGAAATGACTGAGCAAACATACACACGTGATTTTCTGTGTGTGTGTGTGTGATATTTTACAATTTAAAAAATATTAAATAGATGATAATGAGAGAAGAAAAATTAGAGTGGTTAAGTACAAACTGATTCTAGTATCTTTCAGTGGTGGCAGAACACTGATGGTGATGAGGAGGGGAGTCTCTTCCTCCATCAGCATATCTCAGTACTCCCAGATACCAAGTCTATTTCCTTAACTAAAGGAAAATGGAGTTGGTCAAAAGGGAGGAAGAGCGAAAAGATGAGGGAAAGGAGGGAAAGAATAGGAATGAAAATAAAGGCGAATTGAGGGGTATAAGCAGGAAGGCGAGACCCATGTGGCCACACTGAGTGAGCCCCTTGGCCCTGTGCTGGACTTCGTGACAATGTCTCCAGTGTCTCCAAAGTTGTGGAGGACAAATGAGGAACATGTGAAGCACATTCTAAAGCAACTGCCTTGAAAATTAACATTAAGACAGTTTTTTCCACTGTAAATCATAAATTTCACT
>NW_011495025.1:5282321-5292236 GCF_000754665.1 Bison bison bison | reverse complement strand
ATGTTAATGCTAATCTAAATTTCCTTTTCAGCTTACTATGCTGGATTTGAACCTAACTGAAAGCAACAGCCTCCACTCTGCAAACCTTGAAACATCCCTACCTCTTAAAAATAAAAAGGGTAAAGTAGGACATTCAGTTGTCAACATAAATTACTTTTCCTTTTTTTTTTTTTTGTGGTTTTAAAACACCACAGCTTGTGCCTCTCAGAGGCAGGCCTAGGGTGAGGGGAAAGAGAGGAAGCCCACTGTTAGAGTTCATAGATCTATAGAAACAATTCATATTCTTGATTTTGTAGGTCAAAGGATTAAACATTTATTCTATCCAACTACTTTGAATGTGATTTAAAGTCAGGTAATATTGAAACAGGGCTTCCCAGGTGGCTCAGTGGTAAAGAATATGCAGAAGACACAAGTTTGATCCCTGGGTCGGGAAGACCCCCTGGAGAAAGAAATGGCAACCCACTCCAGCATTCTTGCTTGGAAAATCCCGTGGACAGAGGAGCCTGGCAGGCTACAATTCATGGTGTTGCACAGAGTTGGACATGACTTAACAACTAAACAACAATATTGAAAAGCACAACAATTTTTAGACAAATCAAACAGATATGTCCATTTCAGTTCTTTATAAAACAGCAAGTCAAAGAAATTTTCAAATAAAAAGATAACAATATAACTATAATTAGAAGCAATATTTCTCAATTTGGATGATCATTCTTCCACTTTATTTTACAAAGTACTTAAGAATGACCTTCACATTTTCTCCATATTGTGCTTCTGCCTGAAAAGTAGCCTGACTTGCATTGTTAAATTCATTATGCCTCTTCATAATGCAAGTGTCATACTTCGACCCATACTGGTTTAAAAGGAGGAATGCAATAGGTTATTAGGCACTAGATTTGAAAGTCCAGGGGGGAGCTTGGCTTTAGATGTGGCTTGATTAAGGACTCTACCCATGTTCATAGTGTCCATCTTTGTGATCAGCATCTTGTAAGTCAGCTTCACCCCCATTTATGTGATAGCTTCTCTCATCACAGAAACATGTTGTTGAGCTCCAAGACCCATGCTCTCATAGCATCAAATCCACCTCCAGCAAATGTCTCCACATCCCTAATTGTCTCTGATAGCTTATGTGTGTGCCTAAGCCTGAACTGTGGCCAGCACAAGGGTCCCACTGCCTGGCTTAACCCAATCAGTGCCCACTCTCTCAAGCTTAGGGCAGGGACTGTCCCTTCTAAACAGCATTGCAAAGTGTGGAAGAGAGAAGATTTTCAAATAAAACTGGGATGACAATTAACTTGATATTTTAGGAGGAGGAATGGATGCTAAAGTTTGCTCTGAAAAAAATATTGAAAAAGTAAACTTTGATATTTTCTCTCATTTTGAGATTTTCCACATTCACACCCTTCCCCTCCATGTTCAGTTATTACTTTACTCTTGCATAGCAAGATCCTTGCTTTCTGAAGTAAGGCTCATTGTTCATATATATTTGGTGTCAACCTACAATGGCAAATATATTGTCAGTCAGTATAAAATAAACACCAAGGACTGGGTTCTCACTTTGACATATCAGTTTGTATTGACCCTGAAATTTTAGAAGAAGAAAGTATTTCTTAAATGTAAAGTCTATATAGAATAATGCTGACTTAAGTAAAATGTTACTCAATATAAAGTGTTAGAGAACAAAAGAGCTTTAATTATTTATCAGTTATAAATTTGGATGATCTTTTTATACTCATTCCTATCCACCAAAATAGAAAATAGAAATGTGAAATCTAATGTCACCAACAAGAATTTTATTTTTTATATAAACCAGTTTAAATGATAAATATAATAACTATCCAAGCATATTTTACTTGTATATTTTGACCAAGACATATTTTCCTCTTTTTTTTTTTGCCATTTTCCTATAATTTATTTATTCAGCACATAAATCAAGTACTTCCTAAATTCCAGGTACTCTTTTAGGAATTGGGAATACAAGATTAAATGCTTTGTTATATCACTCACAGTGGAATCCCAGTCATATATCCACAATAAAAGTCATTTTGTTTTGATGGATTATAAGGAAAGAGGAGTCATATATATGAAAATGAACATAAAATTGTTATCATTTCCAGTATAGCAAGGGTAATATTCTGGCTTCCAGGAGAAGGAACTAATTTTATTTAGACACATAAAATCTCAATCTGAAAGGAAAATTTTTCTGTTTGGGACTAGAATGGTGTTCACAGTTTTCTCCATCACCGTTGTCTATTCCTAGCGGAGCTGCTCAAACTACTAGTTGATAAAGAGGATATGGAACATCTAAACAGGGTTTTTCCTGAAATGTGGGACAGGTTTGTTTAAAGACAAAAAATTTGCTATTACTAGCAATAATAGTAATTATTATTACTAGCTATTATTAGTAATAGCTAACTTTGCTATTACTTATTGTTTAAGCTTAACAAGTTAAAAATTAAAATTCACATATGTGAGGCCATCTTATATTAATAAAAAAGAGAAGACAAATATATAGCTCTTTTGACTAATATATTTTTTCTCTTGGATATTTAGGTTATAAAACCAGGGCCTGGGAAAACGAGATTTTCATGAAATTCCTACAAAAAGATGTTGTGAAGCCTTGTTGTTTCAGATGCAGCAAAACAACATCTGATTTGCAAGTGGCAACTTTGGGTTTTCTTCCAGTTGGCCAAAATCCTAAACTTGGTTTTCACAATGTTCTGTTGCCTTGTTATCCCTGTGTTGTAGAGAAGCAGAACAATAGTGAGGTGGTGAAGAAAATGACTACGGGTTCTGCCTGCCTGGGTGGGAATTCTTACTCTGCCGTATGCTGGCTGTGTGATTGTACTCTCCATTTCTGTTTCCTCATTTTATAGATAAGGAAACAGATCTTATGTAGGGACTAGATCTACCTTAGGATGCTGTGAGGATTAGCTGAATAAACATGTGTAAAGTGCTTATAACAATTCCTGGCACACAGAAGGTGGTATGTGTTTGGTTAAATAAACACACTCACATATACAGTAATTTCTCACATTTTGTGTAATCAGTCTGGGATTATGACTTTACAATACCCTTATATAACTATAATAAAGAAACATTTTCTTACTTGACTTAGCTTATTCACCGAGGACTGTCAAAGGATAAGTCTGGATATCTAACATACAAATGAATTTTCCAACTCTTCCACTAAAGATCTCTTATCAGAACCATTAAATGTTCTTATATTTAATGATCATTGTTGTTCAGTCACTAAGTTGTGTCCCACTTTTTGCAACCTTACGGACTGCAGCACACCAGGCTCCTCTGTCCTCCACTATCTCCCAGAGTTTGGTCAAATTCATGTCTGTATTATATTTAATAGGTGATAAATAATGTCATCTTTGTGTGCGTTTCTCAACAAATCCACAGTAGGTATAAAAATCCGCAAGGTAAAAACCAAAGAGGTGTAAAAAGGTCTCACTTCTAGTTACAGCTCCTAGTGGTGTTCATTGTTCACTTCTGAACACACATTGGCAATGGAAGTATAAAGATCAGAAGCTCTTCCACTAGGCTTCAAGAAAAGCCATTGCATACTTAGGGAATTACAAGTGAAAGTAAAAGGATTTGATGAGACATCTGGGAGTCTTATTATTCATCATTTCCTCCTAATACATGAGCTTTTGATATATGCAGTATTTCTTAACCAGGGCAGGACTGTTTTAGGAGAAGCACTTAAGAATGTGCAGATACTATAATGGAGTTGGAAATAATGGAGTAGGAAATGGCAACCCACTCCAGTATTCTTGCCTGGAGAATCCCATGGACAGAGGACAGAGGAGCCTGGCAGGCTACTGTCCATGGGGTCTCAAAGAGTCAGATATGACTGAAGTGACTTAGCACAGGTACTATAAACTTGACATAGTGTTATCTATCAATTACATCTCTCTAAAGCTGGGGGGAATGTGGAGGTGCTACTAGCATTTAATGGGCTTGGCATTGGAATGCTAGATAGATTGCAAAGAGTGGGAGAGTCCTGCAGATTACAAATTGAAATGCTCAAAGTGCTGGTAGTACCTGATCTTCCTGCATTCATGCTCACAAAGAAAGCTGTAAGAGAAACAACTCTGGCCTGTAAATAGGAGACATACATCATAGACCTGCTTTAACCCATAACGAGGTACATGACCTTGTGAAAGTCCTGGAATCACTCTGAATTTCATCCTCTTGTAAGTATAATAATGAAAGTCACCGCTGTTTCTTTAAAAGTCTAAAGATGGTTACTTTGTCTTCATGTTTAGCAATAACTTTACATTTTAATAATATCCTCTCCCAGTAACAGAGTGACATGATGTAAACTCATTTGAAGCCACACTGTGTGCAAATATTGCCCTTTAAATATTCCAAGAAGTCTTTAACAGTAATAGTTAGTTTTCATTGGAGCAAAAAGTTTAACAAATTTGAATTAAATATTTAATGTGAAAATATAACTATTCTCTAATTTGACAGATCTTGTATTATATTTCAATCTGTTCCTATGCAAGATCAAAATAGAAAGCTGCTTCCAAAAATCATTTTAATTAATATTATATTCCTCCTTTTCATAAATAAATATTAAAGAATGCACATGATAAGAAAAGGCCTATTTAACAAGCAAAGTTAATAGTCTCCTTTATAAAGAAAATTATTCACCAAATTCTGAACATATTTAGAGTTGATCAATTTTAATTTTGTATCTTCAACATGATAATAACTATAACTCACCCAAAGTTATTATGTTAAATCTGAAACTTCTAATAAAGGGTTGCCTGATGCATAGCATATCCTTTAAATACATTTACATTGTGACCACTCAAAGTTCTTATTATATAACTACATATTTTTATTGTGTAACTAGGTTAATTCTAATTCTATATAAAGTGAACATTCGTTAAAAATTGATGTAAGGTAATAAGAAAGAAATCTAATGCAATATACTCTGCTTTTGCTTTGCTAAAGCCCAAGGATGAAAGGACGCCAAAAAAGATGTCCTTTTCATCATAGGGGACAGACATGCAAAAGTAGGAAGTCAAAAGATACTTGGAATTAACAGGCAAGTTTGGCCTTAGAATATACAATGAAGCAGGGCAAAGGCTAACAGAGTTTTGCCAAGAGAATGCACTGGTCATAGCAAACACCCTCTTCCAACAACACAAAAGACGACTCTACACGTGGACATTA
Organism: Bison bison bison; assembly: GCF_000754665.1. Classification (NCBI taxonomy): domain Eukaryota; kingdom Metazoa; phylum Chordata; class Mammalia; order Artiodactyla; family Bovidae; genus Bison; species Bison bison. The sequence goes on along the minus strand of NW_011495025.1, from coordinate 5,287,037 downwards.
CCAGATGATTAATACCGAAATCAGATTGGAAGAAAGTAGGAAAAACCACTGGACCATTCAGGTATGACCTAAATCAAATCTCTTATGATTATACAGTGGAAGTGACAAATAGACTGAAGGGATGAGATTCGATAGAGTGCCTGAAGAACGATGGACAGAGGTTCATAACATTGTACAAGAAGCAGTGATCAATACCATCCTCAAGAAGAAGAAAGGCAAAAAGGCTGTCTGAGGTGGCCTTACAAATAGCTGAGAAAAGAGAAGTGAAAAGCAAAGGAGAAAAGGAAAGATATCCCTATCTGAATGCAGAGTTCCAAAGAATAGCAAGGAGAGATAAAAAGGCCTTCCTAAGTGAACAATCCAAAGAAACAGAGGAAAACAATAGAATAGGAAAGACTAGAGATCTCTTCAAGAAAATTAGAGATACCAAGGGAACATTTCATGCAAACATGGGCACAATAAAGGACAAAATGGTATTGACCTAACAGAAGAAGAAGACATTAAGAAGAGGAGGCAAGAATACATGGAAGAACCATACAAAAAAATCTTAATCACCCAGTTAACCCAGTGATGGTTTGATCACTCACCTAGAGCCATAATTCTTGGAGTGCAAAGTCAAGTGCTCCTTAGGAAGCATCACTACGAACAAAGCTAGTGGATGTGCTGGAATTCCAGCTGGGATATTTCAAATCCTAAAAGATGATGCTATGAAAGTGCTACACTCAGTATGCCAGCAAATATGAAGTACTCAGCAGTGGCCACAGGACGGAAAAAGTCAGTTTTCATTCCAGTCCCAAAGAAGGGCAATGCCAAACAACATTCAAATTACTGCATAATTGCACTTATCTCACACACTGGCAAAGTAATGCTCAAAACTCTCCAAGCCAGGCTTCAACAGTATATGATCCAAGAACTTCCAGATGTTCAATCTGGATTTAGAAAAGGCAGAGGAACCAGAGATCAAATTGCCAACATCTGTTGGATCATAGAAAAAGCAAGATAGTTCCAAAAAAACATTCATTTCTGCTTCACTGGTTATGCTAAAACCTTTGACAGTGCAGATCACAACAAACTGTAGAAAATTCTTCAAGAAATGGGAATACTAGATCACCTTATCTGCCTCCTAAGAAACCTGTATGCAGGTCAAGAAGCAACAGTTAGAACCACACATGGAACAACAGACTGGTTCCAAACTGGGAAAGGAGTACATCAAGGCTGTATATTGTTACCCTGCTTATTGAACTTACATGCAGAGTATATCATGCAAAATGCTTGTCTGGATGAAGTCCAAGCTGGAATCAAGATTGCTGGGAGAAATATCAATAACCTCAGATATGCAGATGACACCACCCTTATGGCAGAAAGCAAAGAGGAACTAAAGAGCCTCTTGATGAAGGTGAAATAGGAGAATGAAAAAGCTGGCTTAAAACTCAACGTTCAAAAAACTAAGCTCATGGCATCCAGTCCCACCACTTCATGGCAAACAGACAGGGAAACAATGGGAACAATGATAGACTTTTTTTCTTGGGCTCCAAATCACTGCAGATATTGAATGCAGCCACGAAATTAAAAGATGCTTGCTCCTTGGAAGAAAAGCCATGACCAACCTAAACAGAATATTAAAAAGCAGAGACATTTCTGTGCTGACAAAGGTTCATCTAGTCAAAGCTATGGTTTTTCCAGTAATCATGTATGGATGTGAGAGTTGGACTATATAGAAAGCTGAGCATCGAAGAATTGATGCTTTTGAACTGTGGTGTTGAAGTCCCTTGGACTGCAAGAAGATCAAACGAGTCAATCTGAAAGGAAATCAGTCCTGAATATTCACTGGTAGGACTGATGCTGAAGCTGAAACTCCAATACTTTGGCCACCTGATGCAAAGAGCTGACTCATTAGAAAAGACCCTGATGCTGGGAAAGATTGAAGGCAGGAGAAGGTGATGACAGAGGACGAGATGGTTGGATGGCATCAGTGACTCAGTGGCCAGGAGTTTGAGCAAGCTCCAGGAGATGGTAAAGGACAGGGAAGCCTGACATACTGCAGTCCATGGGGTCGCAAAGAGTCAGTCATGACTGAGCAACTGAACAATAACAAAGGATGAAAAGGTTTCCATTTAATATTTTTCCTCTTAAAGGAAATTGGTTGTCGATATTATGCAAGCTTCTGTGTGAAAATGGGCTTGGTAAACTCTTCTGAGACCAGTTCCTTGAGAAAATATTTTTCCCACTTTTAGTTGAGAGGTGCCTTAAGTGCTCTGCACACAGACACTCAATCCATTCTAACATATTCACTAATCTGTCCTGGCTTTGCAGTTTCATTTTGTGACCCAGAATAAACCCTATAAAAGCCATTGCTGTGCCATGCAGTGCTTGGTCGCTCAATTGTGTCAGACTCTTTGAGACCACGTGGACTGTAGCCCACCAGGCTCCTCTGTCCATGGGATTCTCCAGCAAGAATACTGGAATGGGTTGCCATGCCCTCCTCCAGGGGATCTTCCTAACCCAGGGATCTAACGTAGGTCTCCCATGTTGCAAAAAAAGCCATTCCTGAAGGACAGTTGGCCAATTCTGATCCAAAATAAATTTTTTAAAAAATTCTCTAAATTTTTGAGTTCCTGATTGGACCTACTACAACAACAAAGTGTTTGTGGCAAATTAATCAAAATAACTAAAGTCATTTCTTCATCATCTAGTGATCTTTTTACTCCATGGTACTATTAAGCATGCATTTTCCATAAGAGAGAGAAAAGAATTCATGAAAGGGTTTTTCATTTGTTTTGCTTACTTTGTAGGAAAATAAATTACTTTTTATTGGAAGAAAGTGTCTCTTCACAAATCTTTTGAAACTCTAACTTCTAATAATTGTTTGTCTTAATCAATAGTTATTTCTAACAATTGATACTATCAGTCATATCTGTCACTGGAAAGACTAAATTTTTTTTTAATCTTCTCTCAAGAAATATAAAAAACATACCATGCTTCCACTTCAGGGAAACTCAGATCCCACATGCTTTGTAGCAAGGCCCCAAAAAAGAAAAAATTAAAAAAGAAAAACATAGTCTAGTAGTCATAGCTACCTCAGCTTTTAAAGTACCTTTTATATGGCAGATATGAACATGTGGCTATTCATTTATATCGTGAACTTAATTTACTTTGAAAAGTTAAAAATTATATAAAATTTAAATGATTGATTTTTCCCATTATAAAATGATTGTGTGCTTATTATAAAACTTTGGATAATAATGAAGGTAAAATTAAGAAAAGTATGTAAAGAAAACCATAGTTAACATTTTGATATATATATATAAATACTTATAAAATTTTATTTGTGAAATAAATTAATATATACTGATGCAAAGGAAAAATGGGCATAGTTTTAAAGTCAAAGAATACTATAAGATTAGTAACAGCAAATCCCTTTCCTATCCCTAGGTCTCTATCCCCAGACCTGACAATTATTTTCAATACTTTTTATGTGGTTTCAAATATTGTCTCCACATTCAAAGATATCCACAACCTAATTCCTGGAACTTGTGAACATGTGACCTTACACGGTAAAAGGGACTTGCAGATCCTAAGGTTAGGTTCCTCAGATGGGAAGATTGTCCTGGGCTACCTGAATGGGTCTAGTGATAAAATCACAAGGGGCCATATAAAAGGTAGGTAGGGGGATCAGAGTCAGTAGTAGGAAATGCAGTAACAGAAGCAAGAGGTTGGAGTGATTCAAGGAAGGGGTCATGAGCCAAAGAATGTAGTGTTTTTTACATGGTGAAAAAGGCAAGGAAATAGATTCTCTTCACAGAGCCTCCCAGAAGATGCAGCCCTTCTGACACCTTGACTTCAGCCCAATGAGACTGATTTTGGACTTCTGACCTCCAGAATTATGAGCTCATATATTTGTGTTGTTTTAAACCACTTTGCCTTTGACTATATGGATCACCATAAACGGTGGAAAATTCTGAAAGAGGTGGGAATACCAGACCACCTGACCTGCCTCTTGAGAAACCTGTATGCAGGTCACGAAGCAACAGTTAGAACTGGACATGGAACAACAGACTGGTTCCAAATAGGAAAAGGAGTATGTCAAGGCTATATATTGTCACCCTGCTTATTTAAATTATATGCAGAGTACATCATGAGAAATGCTGGGCTGGAAGAAGCACAAGCTAGAATCAAGATTGCTGGGAGAAATATCAATAACCTCAGATATGCAGATGACACCAACCTTATGGCAGAAAGTGAAGAGGAACTCAAAAGCCTCTTGATGAAAGTGAAAGAGGAGAGTGAAAAAGTTGGCTTAAAGCTCAACATTCAGAAAACTAAGATCATGGCATCTGGTCCTATCACTTCATGGCAAATAGATGGGGAAACAGTGGAAACAGTGTCCGACTTTATTTTTCTGGGCTCCAGAATCACTACAGATGGTGACTGCAGCCATGAAATTAAAAGATGCTTAGTCCTTGGAAGGAAAGTTATGACCAACCTAGATAGCATATTCAAAAGCAGAGACATTACTTTGCTAACAAAGGTTTGTCTAGTCAAGACTATGGTTTTTCCTGTGGTCATGTATGGATGTGAGAGTTGGACTGTGAAGAAGGCTGAGCGCCAAAGAATTGATGTTTTTGAACTGTGATGTTGGAGAAGACTCTTGAGAGTCCCTTGGACTGCAAGGAGATCCAACCAGTCCATTCTGAAGGAGATCAGTCCTGGGTGTTC
>NW_011495025.1:5280399-5282221 GCF_000754665.1 Bison bison bison | reverse complement strand
GAGTCCCTTGGACTGCAAGGAGATCCAACCAGTCCATTCTGAAGGAGATCAGTCCTGGGTGTTCTTTGGAAGGAATAATGCTAAAGCTGAAACTCTAGTACTTTGGCCACCTCATGCGAAGAGTTGACTCATTGGAAAAGACTCTGATGCTGGGAGGGATAGGGGGAAGGAGGAGAAGGGGACGACAGACGATGAGATGGCTGGATGGCATCACTGACTTGATGGACGTGACTCTGGGTGAACTCCGGGAGTTGGTGATGGACAGGGAGGCCTGGCGTGCTGCGATTCATGGGGTGGAAAAGAGTCGGACAGGACTGAGCGACTGATCTTATCTGATCTGATCTGATCCTCTCATCTCTCTGAAGATTTTTTTAAATATAAATTAACTTACCTATTATTCTGCACATTGTCTCTGATTTTAGGGGATTCTCTTTTCTGGTTTGTTTCCCTGATTTTATTGTTTTATTTTCTTTGGCTAGCCATTTATATTTAAGAGTTAAATCCTAAAAATCTGTGAGGAAGCATTATCTAAGTGAGTAGGTTTATCCCTAGGAGAACTTCACTTGTTTAGGGTAGAAAGTGAAAGTTAGTCACTCAGTCATATCCAACTCTTTGTGATCCCATGGACTGTAGCCCACCAGGGTCCTCTGTCCATAGAATTCTTCGGGCAAAAAGCTGTTTCACTGAAAGCTCCCTATTTCTGTTCCTGTTTTTGTGGATTAAAATGATAATTTTATTTTATTTTTAATTCTTGGGCACTTTTGTGGTTAAGAATTCAGGATAAGCTCAGTTGGGCAGTTTTCAAATGGGGTATTGCATGCATTTGCAGTTAGATATCAGTTGGAATTATGGTTATAATGTGGCTCATTTGGGCTGGAGTCTAAAACAGTTCACTCCCTTGGCTGACAGTTAATGTTGCCCTTTGGCTAGGTGCTCAGATGGTCTGTCAGCTGGATCGCCTGCATGGCATGTTGAGAACAAAGTCTCAGGTGGAAAAAGCATCCTAGAGAATGAGATAAAATCCATTTGGTCATTATGTATTATCCTTTATATATTTTGTATTCGGTTTGCTAAAAGTTTGTTTAGAATTTCTGCACCTGTGTTCAAGAGGACCATTAGGCCATAGTTTTGCTTTCTTCTAATGTCTTTGTCTAGTTTTTATCTCAGATCAATGCTGGCTTCATAGAATGAGTTGGGAAATAGTCCCTATTTTTCAATTTCTGGAAGAATATGTGTAGACTTGATATTATTTCTTCCTCAAACATTTGGTGGAATTCACTCCAGAAGCCATCTGGGCCTGGGATTTTCTTTGTGGGAAGGTTTTTTAACTAGAAATTTAATTTAAAAAGTAGATATATGGCCTTTCACCTAATCTATTCCTTTTTGGCTGAGACTTGTAATTTATGTCTTGCAAGGTGTTTTTTCTAATGTGTTAAATTTACTGGCATAGAGTTGTCAATAATATTCTCCCATTTTACTTTAAATATCTGTAAAATACCTAATAATGTCACTCCTCCCATTCCTGTAACTGCCAGTTTGTGCTTACTTTTTGTTCTTATCAGTCTGATTAGAGGTTTATCAATTTTATTGATCTCAAAAAACTAGCTTTTAGTCTTATGCATTTTTTTTTCTATTGTTTTTCAACTTCATTGACTTCCACCTTGATCTTTATTATTCCCTTTCTTATACTTGCTGCTGGTGCTGCTGCTAAGTCGCTTTAGTTGTGTCCGACTCTGTGCAACCCCAAAGACGGCAGCCCACCAGGCTCCCCTGTCCCTGGGATTCTCCAGGCAAGAACACTGGAGTGGGTTGCCACTGTCTC
>NW_011495025.1:5272167-5280299 GCF_000754665.1 Bison bison bison | reverse complement strand
CCTGTCCCTGGGATTCTCCAGGCAAGAACACTGGAGTGGGTTGCCATTTCCTTCTCCAATGCATGAAAGTGAAAAGTGAAAGTGAAGTCACTCAGTCGTGTCCAACTCTTCACGACCCCATGGACTGCAGCCTACAAGGCTCATCTGTCCATGGGATTTTCCAGGCAAGAGTACTGGAGTGGGTTGCTATTTCCTTCTCCAGATCCATGAGTTATCTTGGAGTATATTATTTAATTTCCAAATACTTGGTGATTTTGCAGAGATTTTTCTGCTATTGATTTCTAATTTAACTCTATTTTGTTCAAAAAACTTTCTTTGTATGAGTTGATTCATCTTATGGCTCAGTGGTAAAGAACTCGCCTGCCAATGCAGGAGATGTGGGTTCAATCTCTGGGTCAGGGAGATACCCTAGAGAAGGAAATGGCAACCTACTCCAGTATTTTTGCCCATGGACAGAGGAGCTTGGTGGCCTACAGTCCATGGGATCACAAAAGAGTCGGACACGACTTTATGACTAAATAACAAACCTTATTGAGACTTGTTTTCTAGCCCAGAATATGGTCTGTCTTCAAGTGGACACAGAACATCTATGGTAGATGTTCTGTGTCCACTTGAAAATAATATCTATTTTGCTGTTGGGTAGAGTGCTTTATAAATGTCAAGTTGTTTGATAGTACTGTTCACATTTTCTATATCTTTACTGATTTTCTATCTACTTGGTCTATCAATAATTCAAAAAGGCATACTGAAATCTCTCATAACTCTGGATTTGTTGATTTATCTGTTCAATTCTGTCAAATTTTGCTCCATGTAATTAAAGTTGTGTTGTTATATACATAAACAGTTAGGATTGCTATGTGATCTTGATGAATTGACCTCATTATCCATAGGAAATGACCTTTTTATCTCTAGTATTATTCTCTGCTCCTAAATTTGTTTTCTTTGATACTTTCTTTTGGTTAGTGTTAGCACAGTATATCTTTTTCTTTACTTTTACTTTTAACCTGCTTGTGTCTTTATATTTGAAGTAGACTTCTTGTAAGTAGCATATAATTGGATAGTATTTTCAAAATCAATATATCTCTGTTTTTTAATTGGGGTATTGAGAGCATTTTCATTTAATGTGTTTATTAATGTGGTTAAGTTTAAATATATAATTTTGCTATTTGTTTTCCAACAAGAATCTTTTTTTTTTTTTTTTTACCTTTTCTGCTTTTCCTGACTTTTCTTAGATTAGATCTTTTCTGATTCTATTTTATCTCATTGGTTGCTTTTAAGCTATAACTCTTCTGTTAGTTTAGTTGTTGCTTTAGGGTGTACATATGTATTTTTAATTTATCACAGTATATCTTCAAATGATATTATACCACCTCATATATAGTATAAGAACATTTCAATAGTTTACTTCCATTTCTCCCTTCTCTATCTTTGCACTTATTGTTGTAATATACTTTACTTTCACAAATGTTATAAACCACATGTTACTTTGTAATTAGTTTTAATTACAGATTTTAACAATAAGAACATTAAAAGAGAAAAATTCTTATATGTTTAACCATGGAGTTACCTTTTCTAATACTCTATTCCTTTGTATAGATTCATATGTCTGTCTGGTATCATTTTCCTTCTGACCAAAGAACTTCCTTTACCATTTCTTGTAATGTGGTCCTGTTGCTGATGAAATTGGTTGGTTTTTGTACATCTGAAAAGTGTCTTGTCTTCATTTTTAAAAGATATTTTGGGAGTTATAGTATTCTGATGGCTTTTTCTTTCACTGCTTTAAAGATTTTACTCTACTCACTTCTCACTTGTATAGTTTCTGATGAGAAATCTAATGTCATATTTACCTTTGTTTCTCTGTATCTAACAAGCCTTTTCTCTAGTTGCTAGGATCTTTTCTTTACCACCGGTTTGGAGAAGTCTGATGTACCTTGACATAATTTTCTTCTTAGTTCTTGTGCTTGGGTTTGTTGAGTTTCTTGGATCTGAAGTTATTACAACACAGGGCTTTCTTCAGAGAGATACTAATGTCAAAAAACTCTTATAGATGAAATGAAAAAGTTTCTAAATATTGGTACAAAATGATTAATTTTATTAAAGATCAGCTCATTCCAAAATGTCTTAAAATTGTGTTATTATATCTAAGAAGATCACATAGACCTATTATATATAAAAATATGTGACTAAGCAGAGGAAGAGTTTGCAATGCGTGTTTTAGCTAAAATGTGAATTATAGGAGGATTTTCAACCAGATTTTGTGGGGTATTTTGATGAAGGGAGGTTACAGCAACTAGCTACTTAAGAGGCATTTTTCATCACATGAACCTGCTGAACAAGTATCCACAAGACCCTAAAGAAAGTTCTGTTTAAGTAACAAGATTCTTTGATTTAAAACAATCTGAATCTCTGGAAAAATTACAGTGCAATCGGAAATTTTGAAATTCTCTCACTGCTGCTGGGGTTTGAGAGTAGAGATTATTAGCCAGACTTTAAGTGAAAGTGAAGTCACTCAGTCGTGTCTGACTCTGCGACCCCAAGGACTGTAGCCTGCTAGGCTCCTCTATGATTTTCCCTCCGTGAAAATCCCTCCTCATGGGGTTTTCCAGGCAAGGATACTGGAGTGGGTTGCCATTTCCTTCTCCAGGGGATCTTCCCAACCCAGGGATTGAACCTGGGTATCCCACACTGCAGGCAGACTCTTTACCGTCTGAGCCACTGAAATCACCCAGAAGAACCATGGGGCTTTCCAAGTGATGCTAGTTGTAAAGAATCTGCTTGCCAATGAAGGAAACATAAGAGACGTGGGTTAGATCCCTGGGTAAGGAAGATCCCCTGGAGAAGGAAATGGCTACCCACTACCGTATTCCTGCCTGGAGAATCCCATGGACAGAGGAGCCTGGTGGGCTAAGTCCTTTGGGTCACACAGAGGTGGACATGACTGAAGCGACTTAGCATGGAAGAACCACAGAACAAAATGGAACAGTATTATCTCTTTCTTCCAACAGAGGAGAGAGACCCTTTCTTTGAACCATTTGCTCAGCCTTGAGAACTTGACTCTGAGAGAAGAGTAAGAGCTTGGTAAGCTGTGGTCTGATCGTGCAGTCAAGATGAGGCTTACTGATCTTCCCCTAGACAAGTTCTGGATTTCTGGGAAAGAAGAGTATTCTGTCATTCATAGGAAGGCAGAGAACATTTTGTTGCAGTTTCCTACTCATTACATACGTGAGCAAGCTTTGAATTGTGTAACAGTCATTATCAGCAGGGATTAAAATCATCTCATTTTAGTTGAAAATTAAATGCACCTGTGTTTTCCTCGTTAACTCCAGAAGTGAGTAACTGTGCATTAGAAAAACAAGTAGAAGTTTCATTTATTTTATTGTATACTCCTAGTTTCAAAAATGACAATTTTATGTATAAGTAAATGGCACCCCACTCCAGTACTCTTGCCTGGAAAATCCCATGGACAGATGAGCCTGGTAGGCTGCAGTCCATGGGGTCGCTAAGAGTCGGCAACGACTGAGTGACTTCACTTTCACTTTTCACTTTCATGCATTGGAGAAGGAAATGGCAACGCACTCCAGTGTTCTTGCCTGGTGAATCCCAGGGACGGCGGAGCCTGGTGGGCTGCCGTCTATGGGGTCACACAGAGTCGGACACGACTAAAGTGACTTAGCAGCAACGGGTATATAAAAGAGATTTTTAAAAGCTAACATATATATGTAGTAATTTCATAACTGCTAGGCCTAGGCGCCTGATAAGTGTTACTCAGGAAAAAAATAATTGTTTCAAAGTTTTGTATAAAAAACTATCTTAAGAGATACTTTTATTCATATTCTCTTGTCTTATGGTTTAGTAGCTATACTGATTGTACTGTCAATAATTTTCAAGTTGCAAATAACATTGGCTAAATCAATTTATAAATTTAAATTAACTAAGTCTATCTTAAGAAAAATAAATCACATTTTTTGGTATAAACCAACTATTTAACAGAAATTTCTTATGCTTGTTTTATATGGCTCTTGACATGCATATACTGCTGTATTTAAAGTAGGTAACCAAGAAGGACCTACTATAAAAAATTATGAAAAGGAAAGAAAGGTGTTGATTTCAGGAAAAGTAAGCTAACCATAACTTCTTTTTCAAGAAAGTTTGGGTAAATAGTCATTTTAGTTTTAAGTAGAGTGGGGGGAATCACATAGTCTAAATCTCATTAGCTACTTGTAGAGTGGACATTTATGATAAAGGTTTTGGCCATCTTAGGTGTGATGGCAATGAGAGTGTGCTTTGCAGAGGTTTAGCTACAGGGAACCTAACTGACCAAGATCCCAGCTGCTGGGCTCTGAACTCCATGGATGTGTTGGTGCTAAGGTCACACCCCAGACAGGAGCACGGAAGCAAGCCTATACCTTGATAGCATCAGACCCTTCTGATGGCTGACTCTGCTTCAGAGACTCGTTGAGAGCACTGAAGACCCTTCCTTGGACTTCACAGCCATAGAGACCATTTCCACCTAACCTTTCTTCCTCTCGCCTTCATGCAAGCTCATGTGTGCCTTCATGGTCCGATGGCTCTCCTAGTCTTCTCAGGCTCTTTCTCTCAAAGGTATTTCTCTCATAAAATCCTTGCATGTTTAATCCTATCTTGGTGTCTTGGAGAACTTGCACTAATACACTGGATATGGTTTAAAAATCAGGTATGAAATAAAAATAAAAAGGAAGCTAAATTTTCTCTGCCTACACTACCAACGTACATTAGAGTTGGTGTCTTTTGTGGGAAGAGAGAAATACACTTTGGCTAATAAATATCCCCAGTAGTCAAATGATTGACAATCTTTTTTGGATTACTATATCTATAAATTAGGACTTCCCTGGTGTGGCTCAGTGGTAAAGAATCTGCCTGTCAATTCAGGAGATGCAGGTTCGATCCCTGTCTTGGGAAGATACCCTGGAGAAGGAAATGGCAACTGACACCAGTATTCTTGCCTGGGAAACCCCATGAAGAGAAGGGCCTGGTGGGCTACAGTCCATGGGGTCACAAAAGAGTCAGACGTGAATTAGCAACTAAACAATAAAATCTATAATTTTGTGATCACATTAACATTCTGTGATTTGTAGGTATAACAGTATATATGTGGGAATTCCTTGAGACTTGAAAATTATTTAAAGAATTCTTCTGGGGTAAACAGATTAAAAACTAGCCTATTTCTGACAGGCTTCAATTCAATTTCATTTTATTCCTTGATCTTATGGGTGTTGTATTTTGTGTTGAAGCTGAAATACTTTGCTCCCACTTTGTAGCTCAAAGTAGCTGAGTCCAATTCTTGTCAACACAGAAGTCATCCTAAATGCCATTTCCTATTTCCTCTCCCTTCATGTGATTTATAAAGGCTATGCTAAACTCTAGCTGTACTGCAGAGTTAAAAGACAAGAGTTGAGTCCTAGAGGGACTACAAAATTTTGCAAGGTTTTTAGGACAAAATTTATGTTCAAAGGCATTATAGGACTAGACTTTACAGATTTAGGGGAGAAAAAAACCCTGCTGTTACATGTGATGTTCTGGTTAAAAAAAAAATAGCAAGTTTGTTTACAGATTCAAGATAATTGGCAAATAAGCATTTGCCCTAATAAACAGCACTTGTATGGATGTGAGAGAGGAACCATAAAGAACTCTGAGTGCCGAAGAGTTGATGCTTTCTAATTGTGGTGTTGGAGAAGACTCTTGAGAGTCCCTTGGATGGCAAGCAGAACAAACCAGTCAATCCTAAAGGAAATCAACCATGAATATTCATTGGAAGGGCTGATGCTGAAGCTGAAGCGCCAATACTTAGGCCACCTGATGTGAACAGCTGACTCACTGGAAAAGACTCTGATGCTGGGAAAGATTGAAGGCAAAAAGGAAAAGAGGGTGGCAGAGGATGATATGGTTAAATACCATCACCAACTCAATGAAGATGAATTTGAGCAAACTCCAGAAGATAGTGAAGGACAGGGAAGCCTGGCATGGTACATTCCATGGGATCTCAAAGAGTTGGACACGACTTAATGACTGAACAACAACAACTTCCTCCTTAGTAGGCTATGAATGCTATAGATTATGAAGAGGATATAAAACTGGTCCAGAAAAATCTGACCTTTTAAATGTGATTTAAATTGAGTAGTGATGTGAAGAAGAAGAAAGGTTTTAATATAACCTTTAGACTATGCATCAGAAGTCTGAGTTACTTAACCACACTTGACATCAGTTTCCACCTCTGAGAGAGAAAGCAGTTCAACTACCTAATCTAATTCCCTGCTAAATCAACCACATTGTGATTCTGACTGTGATGGGCACTTGAGGAGCTAAAGACAGTTTACTTAATAGCTACATGTGTCTCCAGAATATAAAAGTAAATCAATTTATTAGATAGCAGTGGTAATTTTTAAAAAACACTTATTAACAAAGATATCCATTGGAAAGTATACCAGTATAAAATGAAGAAAAATTTAGGCCCAAGTACCTTGCTGTGAAGCTACTAAGTCACTCAGTTCAGTTCCGTCACTAAGCCGTGTCTGACTCTTTGCGACTCCATGGACTGCAGCCCTTCCGGCTTCCCTCTCCATTACCAACTCCCAGAGCCCACTCAAACTCATGTCCCTTGAGTCAGTGATGCCATCCAACCATCTCATCCTCTGTTGTCCCCTTCTCCTCCTGCCTTCAATCTTTCCCAGCATCTGGGTCTTTTCTAATGAGTCAGTTCTTCGCATCAGGTGGTATTGGAGTTTCAACTTCAGCATGGGTCCTTCCAATGAATATTCAAGACTGATTTCCTTTAGGATCAACTGGTTTGATCTCCTTGAAGTCTAAGGGACTCTCAAGAATCTTCTCTAACACCACAGTTCAAAAGCATCAATTCTTCAGTGCTCAGCTTTCTTTATAGTTCAACTCTCACATCCATACGTGACGAGAACAGTATACAGATGCCTCAAAAAGTTAAGAATAGAACTGCCATGTGATCCAGCTATTCCACTTCCAGGTAGTTATTTAAAAACAATAAATTTTATTTTATTTTTTATTTTTTTAATTTTTTTTCAATTTTAATTTAAAAAAATTATACATGTGTTCCCCATCCTGAACCCTCCTCCCTCCTCCCTCCCCATACCATCCCTCTGGGTCATCCCAGTGGACCAGCCCCAAGCATCCAGCATCATGCATTGAACCTGGACTGGCATCTCGTTTCATATATGACATTTCACATGTTTCAATGCCATTCTCCCAAATCTTCCCACCCTCTCCCTCTCCCACAGAGTCCATAAGCCTGTTCTATACATCAGTGTCTCTTTTGCTGTCTCGTATACAGGGTTATCGTTACCATCTTTCTAAATTCCATATATATGCGTTAGTATACTGTATTGGTGTTTGTCCTTCTGGCTTACTTCACTCTGTATAATAGGCTCCAGTTTCATCCACCTCATTAGAACTGATTCAAATGTATTCTTTTTAATGGCTGAGTAATACTCCAATAAATTTTAAATAACTATATGTACCCTTATGTTCATCTCAGTATTATTTACAATAGCCAGGATATGGATGTCCTGGATATTTTTCTTGCTAAATGTCCATCTACAGATGAATGAATAAAGACAATGTGGAGAAAGACAAATACCATCTGATTTCACTCATATATGGAAAATAAGTAAATAAGATGTGAATAAACCAAACCAAACAACATAGTTGCAGAGAAAAGAGTAGTGGTTACCAGAGGGGAAGGAAGGGAAGACCAAATAGGTAACTGTATGGTAACAGATGAAAACTAAACTTTTGGTGGTGAATGTGGTATATGCTGTGGTGTATACCAAAGTTAAAATATACAGTGTTGTACACATGAAATATATATAATGTTATAGACCAATATCCCCTCAATAAAAAGTTTTTAATTATTTTAAAATATTTATATACTTTTAGCATATAGGTACAACTACAGATAAACATCACTATTTGTTGATTTAAATATTCCTTTTACTGCTAAGTCACTTCAGTCATGTCCGACTCTGTGTGATCCCATAGATGGCAGCCCACCAGGCTCCCCCGTCCCTGGGATTCTCCAGGCAAGAACACTGGAGTGGGTTGCCACTTCCTTCTCCAATGCAGGAAAG
>NW_011495025.1:5256609-5272067 GCF_000754665.1 Bison bison bison | reverse complement strand
TGCAGGAAAGTGAAAAGTGAAAGTGAAGTCGCTTAGTTGTGTCCGACTCTTAGCGACCCCCTGGACTGCAGCCTGCCAGGATCCTCTGTCCATGGGATTTTCCAGGCATGAGTACTGGAGTGGGGTGCCATTGCCTTCTCCAATTCCTTTTAAGTGGCCTTTAAAAAAATGGATGTGTCATTTTAATGTCAATTATTTAAACAGTTATCAAATCTTAAAATTTTGGCCACAACTCTGTTGAGCTTGTTTGTTCACAATTGGGCCCTTATTTTAAAACTGAACAAAAACATGTTAAGATATAAAAAGCCTTAGCACTTATGATGTTAGGGTCAATTTTTAGCCCATATGTTTAAAGGTTCTATCTGTGTCTAGAACTGAGAGTTCCAAAGGCAATGAATTACCATATTGCTTTGCAAACTGCTGTATTTTAAGACCTACTTAGATTAAATTTAATTGTGGTAATCTTTTAATTTCATTGTTTATTCTATGGTAAGTAGTATATAACTTTTTACTTTAATGGAATTTTTTCCATATGTGTTTTATAAGCAATGACAATCCATGTGTAAAAAGTAATATCCGCAAGTGGATGATAGTTAAATTTTACATGCAACAGCAATGCTGTAGGTGAAGAGAGAAATCTTCGATGGCCCCTGTCCTTGAAGGCACCAGGACATTACTGCTAGATACCACTTTTAGGAACTGTAAAGTGTCAAAATCGCCAAACAATTCACAATATTTTTTTCTAACTGAATATGCATGCTGAGAAATACTTTTAGAGAAGCAATATTTTAAGTCCACAAGTGCTTTCTGAATTATACTCTAAAGGATACACCTCACAGTACACTCTGATTTTTTTCAATAGCTCATTATCATTATTTTATTATTACATTTCTGACTTATTAAAACATGTAGATGCATCAAAAAGTATTACATAATGAAACTGATCATTGTATATTAATACATACCCAGTTAAGCCAGTTAGTGATTTCCTGAGTGAAATACCTTTATTACTTGATTCCCAAACAAGTGCTATTTTATTTCAGGAAAAATCATCCTGTTTCATTAACGTTAACAGTATGAGGTAATCACATTATAGGATTATTATACAAGCCTTCATGTAGATTAAACTATTTTTAAATTATTAATATTTTTGTCCATAAAACAGTTTTATGTCAGCTAGAAATATATAAAGGCCAGCTTATAAAAATGTGTTCATTATACATGATAGCTGGTCTGAATATCACTTGAGGTTTGGGGTCTTTCATTTTTCTATATCTGATAGCAAATATAGTCTGAAAACATAAATTTAAATCTTAAAGTAATTGGACCAGATATGGAAGAAGGGAGAAAGGCTATTATTAGGTGAGAAAATTAGGAATACTATGATCATCATGGGCAGATTTAGCATTTTTAAAGATTTTTTTTTAATATGTACCATTTTTCAAGTGTTTATTGAATTTGTTACAATATTACTTCTGTTTTAAGCTTTGGGTTTTTGGCCTCAAGACACGTGGATTCTTAGCTACCTGACCAGGGATTGAACCTGCAACCCCTGTACTGGAAGGTGAAGTCTTAACCACTGGACTCTCAGGGAGGCCCTCACATTTTTAGATACGTAGTTTTAGAGTAGATTGCCAGTGTGCAAAATGGTTTTCATTAGTATGGATAAATCTAAGGCATTATAAAGTTGATATGAAATTGGACACTTTAAAAGTAGTTCTAATAACTCCTTTAAGTTTCAGTCTAGGAAATAGCACTATTAAATTAGTGTGATTCTGAATCCAGATATATTTTGAGAAAAATTCTTACCTTGATATCCAGAAAACTTTGTGACTTCATTGTCCACAATTCTATTAGCTGGAAGGTCACAGGATATATCCATTGTATATTTTAGGACATTCAGTTTTTTTTCTGTAGGGTAAATAGGTAAAAATTATATTGTATGGTAATTACATTTAGGTTCTAAAGAAAAGAATCTGCAGGGAAATCTATGTAATATATAATTTGTCCAGATTGCTTTTCATTTGAGGAAAGAAGTTTTAAAATATCCCCAAAGCAGTTTACTTATCAATTCAAAGTCCTTCAAAAAAAGAACTTGGAAAACTGTGGTATGTTGGGTAGAAAGAAAAGCTTTTTGGAGGGAATAATTTTAAAAATACTTAAATAGCTGTTTATTTGGTGCAGTTAAGATTAAACTTGTTAATTTTAACAT
Source organism: Bison bison bison (assembly GCF_000754665.1). Classification (NCBI taxonomy): domain Eukaryota; kingdom Metazoa; phylum Chordata; class Mammalia; order Artiodactyla; family Bovidae; genus Bison; species Bison bison. The sequence continues at coordinate 5,269,855 of NW_011495025.1, read as the reverse complement.
TGCTGTTACATCTGAAATAAACATCTGAATAAACTTACATCGAAAATAAAAGTTAAATTCCAGCTAATAGAATTGTTTTACCTCAATGATATTTTTTATATTTCAAAATAACCAACTCAACATCCTATTAATAGTTGTATGAAACCTGCTTATATATGCCTTCCCTGTCTTTGTGATAGGTGTAACACCTTGAAGCCCATGCACATGAGGTCTACACTGTTTTCTAAGTGCAGAAGCCTTCCTTAGGGTGGTTAATTCAGTAGGAACATTTCTAAATGAGATAACAAGACTGGTCCTGACTTTCAGAAGCATAGAGACATTTTTGGTCTGACCTCATATCCCATTATAGCTGAGTTTGGAAGCACTGGGTTAGGAGGTCATGAGAAAGATCAACAAACCAAAACATAAGAGAACCTAAGAAAAACTCCCCAAATCGAAAAAAAGACACAACATCTTTAATAAAAAAAACTTAGTGTAGAGCTATCAGTCAATTCATAGCTCAAAGACTCAACCTGGTGGTTAATAGTTTAATATCCAGTAATCTACAGTTACTTAGGGATCTTGCTTCATCTTCAAATAATATTATCAAAGTTACTTTCTGCCAGAAATCATGCTAATTGCTTCACAGATGTTGTGTTTTTTAATGCAATAAAACTGTAAGAAACTACAAATATTATCCTCATCTTACAGGAATGAAAATGAAGCTTAGAGAGTTTAAACAACTTGCCTAACGCTGCATCACTAACAAACAAGTGAGCCAAGATTTAGACTTAGATCTAACTCCAATGATATTTCTATTCATTATCTAATCAGAGGCTTGATAGAATCCCTGACTGGGCATCTTTCCCGTCTCCCTGCTGTTAGGTAGCATATGGGCCTTCCTGCTGGTTAAGCACTGGGTCATCTCTTCATCTGAGGTCAGTTTGCAGTATAATCCTTTCTTCTTTCAGGCCCTAGGGATTTGATCTGCTTACTTTTCTTTTTTCCCCAGCTGTCACTACTGATTCACCCTCTTGTGATTCATCTCATACTAGAATTCTGGAATAGAATAAAGATTGCTTTTTTTTTCCTTTCTGTTACTTCTGATTTTTTCAAAAAGATTCAAATTTTTCATTAGAATCCCACTAGCAACTTCAAGTTGTAATGTAATGATATTAACAACTGTTTCTGTGATGCACTTGTAAAAGGTTACTTTTGCTACTGCTGTTAAATTTACTTTTCATAATTATTTTCACATATGGTCTTAGGCACTAAAAAGGCAGTACATAGAATTTTAGTTTGACTCAATTGCAATTTCTTAACCTTTGCTCTTTCTGCAGGCTTACAACTGCCCTGATTTATCTTGCTATAGCTTATACTTGAAAGATAAAAGCATTATTGAAGATTATATTATGAAAATTTACATTTTAAGAAATAAACTAAAGATGAGAGATCTGAATATGTGGAATTTCAGAAAAAGCACTTCTTTTAGCCAACTTTGCCTTTTTTGAGACTAATATTTATTGAGTACTTAATGTTCTAAATGCTTCTTATATAAAAGTCATGATGATGATTATCTACAGTTTTCTGATGGAGAAATTGAAGCATAGAATCTGTTCAAGAATACTAATAAGTGATGAGCCTATACCTAAACCCAGGTCTGTATAAACAAATGCATAGATTCTCAAAAATGTAGTATATAAATACAAATCTTGAATATTATGTAAAGAACAGATTTCATTTTCTGTATTTCTTATCCTGCAATTCCTTTTAATCTTAAATGGCTTTCACGCTTGCAGCATCACTTGATGCTTTTGAAAAGTGGATCTCATTTTACTTTAAAAAATTTTACAGTTAAATAATAGATGAAATGCTTTGTAAATGTGAATTTTTTAAAATTGAGCCATTGTGAGTCTAGTTGATTAGCTAATTCTTTTGAGATCCTTGGCTTAAATTAATACAATCTCTGAATATACGCCATTTTTTAAAAATGTTCACATGCCATTTGTCTTTTGGATTCCTTGATAAATATAAATACATTACACAGATATGATACAACTTCAGATATATCATCAATTTTACAGTCCTCTCATAAACTTTACCAGTTGAAACCTTCTTACTGCTGTTGAGTGTTTTTTGTATGTATTTAACCCAAGAATACTGAATTAATTAATAATTTTTATAGATTTGTGTTTTTTTCTGTTGTCTCTTTTTGAAGTAAAGAGCAAAAATGCCCCTTCCCGACCCCAAACCAAAACTTCTGAACTCAATACTTGTGTTTAATAGACAGCTCTATATAAAAATGTTTAGTAAACTATGCATAGTTATTTTGAAAGAATGGTTCTATAATTTCAGGAAAAAGTTTTTTTAATCAGAGATTAAAATGAAGATTATTGGCCAACAATAGTATATTCATTTTACAGTAAAAATATATACTGCATAAAATGGGTCTCAGTTGTTCAGTCGTTAAGTCGTGTCCCACTCTTTGTCACTCCACAGCCTGTAGCCCACCAGGCTCCTCTGTCTATGGGATTTTCCAGGCAAGAATATTGGAGTAGGTTGTCATTTCCTTCTCCAAGGGACTGTCTCGACCCAATCCATGTCTCCTGCATTGACTGGCAGATTCCTTACCACTAAGGCACGAGGGAAGCCCCAGATGGCTATCTACTCATAGTCATAAATTTCCTTGAAAAACTACTATGAGCTCATGACATAGATGACATTGGTCTGACAGGGTTATCTTTTATCCTGTTAGATTCTTTAAGAATTAAAAAAAAAATCTTTAAAAAATTGAACAGAAAATATCATGAGTGAATGGGAAACATTTTGAAAGTTATTAATAACAGCTAAAAATCAAAGATGTTACTCAACTGGAAAGACCATTTTGGGAGAAGATTATCTTATCAATATTTATTCTCACATGATATATTTCCCCTTTATATCTACAGTGAGTTCAAGTTTAAAAAACTGACTCTCAGAGGGAGGAAATCAATAGAACTTTGTCTGTAGCATTTTTAAAAGACTCAAAGTTATACTATAGATTATCTTTGTAGAAATGCTTACATATTTTCAAATATCCAGAGCTGTGCTGGCCACATTTCAAGTTCATAATTGCAGAAGGAAATTTCTGCCACCACTGCAGAAAGTTCTACTGGATAACACTGCTGCAGAGGGTCATAAATAGTAGTAACATTTTAATTTTTAGATGGCTTATTAATATATTGATACATCCAGATATTTGGTAACATTAAAAAGTAATTAAGAGTTATTTTTCCTAATATAGAGAAGACTAAATTTAGAGATGACAAAAACTTAAGTATTCATTTATCAAAATTTTAATAAAATTCATTAATATGCTAGGCCCTAGTTAGGCAAAGGTGAAAAAAGTGTGATTTTTTTTTTAACCTTAAATGATTGTAGTCTTGTGGATAAGTTGGACAAGTATCTGATCACTATACAATGTGAGTTTTGCTATAATCATAAAAAGAAGATATTAGCTCTGTCTGGAGGAATTGAGGAAGACCTCAAATAAAAGTTGATAGTTGAGCTATTACATTTAAAAGCTATTTTTAAAGGATGTGCAAAATATGAAATAAAAGGCTTAATCTCTTCTGATGTTTGTATAAGTAAATTTGGGAATGACTCTGAGGCAACCCAACACTCTATAGCCACCCCCTTGGGAATCTATGTTCACGGAATACTATTCTAGAGCCATAAACTGGATTTTAGGGATGTAACTTGGCTTGTGTTGTTGTTGTTTAGTTGCTAAGTTATGTCCAGCTGTTTGCCACGCCATGGACTGTAGCCCGCCATGCTCCAGTATCCATAGTATTTCCCAGGCGAAAATACTGGCTGCTGTTGCTAAGTCATGTCAGACTCTGTGCGACCGCATAGACGGCAGCCCACCAGACTCCCCTGTCCCTGGGATTCTCCAGGCAAGAACACTGGAGTGGGTTGCCATTGCCTTCTCCAGTGCACGAAACTGAAAAGTGAAAGTGAAGTCGCTCAGTTGTGTCTGACTCTTCACGACCTCATGGACTGCAGCCTACCAGGCTCCTCTGTCCATGGGATTTCCCAGGCAAGAGTACTGGAGTGGGGTGCCATTGCCTTCTCCAGTGGATCTTTGCAATGCAGGAATCTAACCCGCATCTGCTACATTGCAGGTGGATTCTTTACCACTGCACTGCCAAGGAAGCCTGGCTTGGCCTAGTGTATAGTTTTTTGGAGGAAATGCTAAGCTAACAACTAGCACTACTATCACTCACAGGATGATGGACATGAAGTGATTAAATAGTAAAGCCTACACATTTCCAAGCTCCTGCTGCCAGGCCATGATGAATGGTATAACACATACAGAGAAGGTCCACGGCTGCAGAGTGGGTGGCTCCATTCTCAGTGTGACTCTTCTAGGCTTTTAAGTGGCCCTCCCAACACTACTGCTTGAGAGAATGTGGATAACACCCCAGAGAATGTGAACCAGGGGAGAATAAAAGAGTAGTGGGCTAAGGCTGAGAGCACTGAGCATCACTGTCTCTGATGACCTTCCAGCAGGGACACCGCAGGACTGGAACATGGGGACATGGGAATCCTGGGGTGGATTGAGGGGTCCAGACAGAATCAGAACACAGATTATCCTTGAGCTATGCTGGTTAAGCATAGTCATCAGCTCCTTCAGTGAGAAAGATTGGGAGTTAATGAGCCACCACAGTATATTTATGTAAATATGTGTATGTCTTTGTATCAGTCAAGGTTCAGTCAGAGAAGCAGAACCATTAGGAAATACATCTGTGACAATCAGTCATTTGTGATAGGGATTGGATTTTATGCAATGGTGGGAGTTGGTAAAACAGTCTCTGTAAAGCTATCATTCTTGTTGCTGGAGTTTCAAGTCCATGGGGCAGGTCATCAGGAGGAGAAGATGGATGGTAAGTGGGGGAGAGAGAGAACAAGCTTGACCCATGAGCAAGAGCTGGAGTTCAGGAGAGACTGAAACCTGTGTTTCATGTCTGAGGTTGAGGATATGGGAGTCTTGCAGAAGCCAGGAGCCTTCATCGTGCAGCTATTATAAAAACACTCCAGGCCTAGGAGCTGGAAGTAATGAAGCTGCTGCTGCTTCTAAGTCACTTCAGTTGTGTCCGACTCTGTGCGACCCCATAGACGGCAGCCTACCAGGCCCCGCCGTCCCTGGGATTCTCCAGGCAAGAACACTGGAGTGGGTTGCCATTGCCTTCTCCAATGCATGAAAGTGAAAAGTGAAAGTGAAGTCACTTAGTCGTGTCTGACTCCTAGTGACCCCATGGACTGCAGCCTACCAGGCTCCTCCGTCCATGGGATTTTCCAGGCAAGAGTACTGGAGTGGGGTGCCATTGCCTTCTCCAGAAGCAATGAAGAGGGTCCTGGAAAAAATGGAGCAGCTGCTTTCCACCAACAAGGTAAAAAAGCTGATAAATGACAATGTGTGTGAGTTATAAAAATGTCTGCGGCTTCACCTCCATCCTTCAAATCTCACACAAGAATCTCCTGAAGGCTGAATCAGAGACACAGAGGAAAGAGAGTTCTAGGAAACAGAGTTTAGCCCAGCCAGGTTGGCATATTGCAAAAGCAGCAGTCTCCTTAGGAAATGGCGTTTTGGTCATAGGCAACATCTTTGATTAACTTCATGGAACCGTGTGTTAAAACAACCAAAAACTGTCTTAGAGACAGTATTTATAGAGATACACTAAATGGAATAGATTCTAACTATTCTACTTGAGTCTAGTGTTTCAAGTGGGAAAAGATCAAATATCACTTCATCTTGGTGAGGAAAGGCCTTTGTAATGTTAACCTTCATAGCCACACAGACTTGGCTACCTCCTTCTTGAGGGTTAAAATGACAAATTATATGTAGACTTCTTCATAAGTATGCAAAAACTAATTAAACAGAAGAAACTGACTAGATAAAATTCTTAGGTATTGACTGACAGTACCCTTGGGAATCTACCCTGTACATGAAAATGAGTATGAACCACATAAATGTATCTCACTAAACCCAATCTAAATGTATCCCTTGCTCAGCTTCTGCTTAACAGGATCTCAAAATGCCTAGGCACTCTAAAAGCAATGAACATGAGCAGAAGTAGAGATTCAAAGAGATAGTGATCTTAACTGATTGTGGTTTAAATTTCTCACTTTATAAATTTTATAAAACTATAGAAACATGTAAAATCACTGCCAAGTCTCCTTGGAACCATGAAAGTAAGACAGCCATCCTTCTGTGTCTGAGGGGGACAAATGATAGGACCCCTGCCAGATGCCAAAATCCACAGACGCTCAAGTTCCTTATATAAAATGGTGTAGCATTTGCATATAGCCTGCACACATCCTCCTGTATACTTTAAATCATCTCCAGATTACTTATAATACCTAATGAAATATAAGTAACATGTAAATACTTGTGAATAGAATGCAAATACTATATAATTAGTTGGCAGAGCATGGCAAATTCAAGTTGCGCTTTTTGGAACTTTTTGAAAAGATTTTTCTCCTGAATATTTTCAATCTGCTCTGAGTTCAGTCTACAGACGCAGACCTTGCAGATATAGAGGAGAGTGGCTGTACACAGAAGGTTAAGCTGCTTTAGGTGTCTGGTCAATCTGCCTCTGGATCATGGTCTATTATAATTAACTGTGAAGTCCCTTAGATCATCACACACTTCTTAGCACTTGTTTGTCTCTTATTAAAAGTGTGTTGAAGGCAAAATCAAGAGGAGAGAGAAAGAAAAATGAAGAGGGAGGAGGGAGAGAGGAGCAAAGAAACAGAGAAAAGTAAGGAGGGAAGAAAAAAGGAAGGAAGGAAGGTAGCAGAGAACGAGAAAGGGAGGAATGGAGGAAGGAAAGAGGGAGGCAAAGGAGAGAAATGTACAAGGTCATTGAATCAATTAAAGACAAGTCTTGGATCAGAATCCAGGTAGTCAGTTTCTTAAGAAATCAAATAAAACCTAGCATCTATTTTGTAGACCTATAGGTAAAGAATCCACCTGTAATGCAGGAGAAGCGGGAGACGCAGGTTCGATTCCTGGGTCGGGAAGATCCCCAGAATGAGGAAATGGCATCCAAGTCTAGTATTCCTGCCTGAAAAATCCTATGGACAGAGGAACCTGGCTGGCTACAGTCCAAAGGGTCACAAAGAATCAGACACAACTGAGTACACACACATGCATGCATAAAAGTATTAGAAATATCCTACATCATATAAATGTTGATTAGAGCATGATGTAGAAAAATAATATTTATGAGCAAAAAAATAATGCTTTGTTCTTTAAATATACCTTATTCAAAGAAGACTTCTATAGACTTGTAGGTTCTTAATGAAATTTGTTTTTGGAAGTTTTGATGTCTAATATTTCCTTATTTAGTGATCAAATATTAACTATATTAAGAGTCAGGAATGATTAATTTGGGGTCTCTGTATCCAAAATGGCTCATAGCTTGAACCCAAGTGGTCTGTCAACTTAGGAAAAAATAACAATATTTTTGTAATAATTTTTAACTATAGTTTAGCATTTCCTTCAAGTATGAATACAAGCAACAAACCATAATAGCATTAGCATGTGACACACATTTTCAAATCACATTACATGTTGTCAGTATCTCAAATATATTTACACTATTTACTTATTTGAGATCAAAGAAGTTATTAGACTGGCCACTAGATTTACTTAATATATTAATGAAGAAGTATACATGCTGGTTTATGGTACATTTGTCATTTAAAATTTCCTTGTTACTATGATCTTCCTGACCCAGGGATCAAACCTGGGTCTTCGGTATTGCTGGCAGGTTCTTTACCGTCTGAGCCACCAGGGAAGCCCTATTAATGAAGAAGTATACATGCTAGTTTATTACACATTTTCATTTTAATCTTTTGGTAACTGTATTTAGAGTTTCTAACTCTATTATTTTATTTCATAATTTAAAAACATTATTCTAAAAAGAGATCCATAGGTTCCTGAAGAGTCCCATGAGCACAAAAAGGATTAAGAAGCCCCTCCTTTTAAAAGGACAATATGTCTCCATTGCAGTATTTTTTTTTTTTCGGTTAGTATTCTAGAGATGAGAATGGGAAGTAATGGTGCTTACAGGCACAGTACACACGGGGGCAGCACAGCACAGTTCAGTTTCCTCAAATCAAATTCCCTCACGCTCGGCCACAACTGGAGACTAAGTTCAACTAGAAGATAATTAGAATGTATTAATAATACATTAAGAAGAGCTTTTGATACTTTTCAGCCATGTAATGTATATTCGTATACTCTTTTCTGTGAGATATATAGCACACAGAAAAAAGTTTCTCAGTTTGAGAAACAGTAAGAAATGAAGTTAAATTATTCTCAGAACTTTCTCTAAATATGTTTCCTAACAAAAAAACCAACCCAAACTCAAAGAACCAAAATACACACTACCCTTATGAAGAAAGACTTTTTTCTTATAGGCACCATGGTCTCATTTACAAAAATATGATCTATGTGCTCAAAAGGTAATTGGTGAATTACGTAAAACTTTTTCCACTAACACACATGATGTGTAATCACATACCCTCTCTAATGTAAACTTATGAATTTTTAAAGTGAAAAAAAGGAGCAGAGAGGTAGAGACAGTGAAATGCTCTTTGCTGGAGTAGGTGGCAAAATGGCTATAATGCCTCATTCTTCCCATGATACCTCAAGTGTTTTTCTGTTGTCTGTCCCCAGGACTGGAGATGGGCTTACTGCCGCACCTCAGGGAAGAACATGTCTGGGGAAACCTGCTGGGAGGATGTGAGAGACATGGAAAATGAGACCTGGAAAGATGAGTTGTTCCAGCCAGATGCAGCCCAGAAAGACACGCCAGCCAATAGGTAATCTACTCCCAGGCAGACAAGAGAGGCCAGTTGAGGCCAGGAGAATCACACGGGCTAAGTCTGTGAGCTGTGCCTGATTGCAGCTGTATGAACAAGACACACTTATTATTTGTAGCCACTGAGTTTTGGGATAGTGTTTTAGGCAGCATTGTTTGCAAAATAGGTAAGTGTTGCAAACTATTCTTCATTACTAACTAGACACAAGCTCATGACCAACCCAGAGGACATCTCTTAACAAAAGGTAGAAACTGTGAAATACCTAGCATTCTATTGCATCAGACATTTTGACTTGTGTGACTTTTACCAAGAGTTTCTAGCCATTTAGCAAATTAGTTTTGACTTTAGGTATAGAAAGTGGGGGTAAACGAAGAAATTGAGTGTGGACATAGGGAGGAATAATTATATATGAGTGTTTGTGTGCCCCTCGAATCCATATGTTGACACTCTAACCCCAGTGTGTCTGTCTTGGAGATAAGGCCTCTCAGGAACCAATTAAGGTTAAATGAGGTCATAAGGGTGGTGCTCTCATAGGACTGTATAAGGAGAAATATCAGGGATCAATCACTTTCTCTCTTGACCCAGTGTGCACGCAAAGAAGAGGTCATGGGAAAACACACAAGACCAGCTGCTGACAAGACAAGAGAAAACGCTTCAGAATGAAACCTACCCTGCTGACACCATGATCTTAGACTTCCAGCCTGCAGAACTGTGAGAAGTAAATGTCTATTGTTTAAGCCACCAAGTCTGCAGTATTTTGTTCTGGTAGCTGAGCTAACTAATAGAGAGTGGGAAGGCAAAATAGAGAGAAAATAATGATAAGCAAGAACACTGGAGTGGGTTGCCATTTCCTTCTCCAATGCATGAAAGTGAAAAGTGAAAGTGAAGCCGCTCAATCATGTCTGACTCTTAGTGACCCCATGGACTGCAGCCCACCAGGCTCCTCCATCCATGGGATTTTCCAGGCAAGAGTACTGGAATGGGGTGACATTGCCTTCTCTGAATAATTATTGTTTCCCAGCATTAGGACTTAACATGTAGATTTTATTTAGTCTCCCACAGCAGCCCAATGGGGTGGATACTAGTATCCTCATTTTATTCACAGACCAGAAAAGTAACACAAAGAAAAACTAAGTAACATGACCGGTTCTCACAGCTAATAAGTGGTCAAGCTGGAACTGGAATCAAGATGTCTGTCTCTAGAAGCTGTGCTCTTAGCCGTTATCATTCTTTATACTGCTAGGAAGGCATAAGCAGTGGCAAGTGAAGGCAGGGAAAGAAAGGCAAGAGAAAGTGGTTTATAGGATAAGCTCAGTGATAGAGGTCGGAAACTCTTGTCTCCCAGGCTTTTCCTGACTGAGAGTTTACCCCTGAGAGATACAGCTCAAGGCTGGGTGTCCATGGAGGCCCAGCTCGGAGTGAGACCTTGTTTATGGAGATGCACACAGGACTTTTAATTATGTTCTCCATTCTCTTCTTCCATTGTTTTCATAGACTAAATTGCTAAATTTTTTTAGGACTCCTTGGCCCTTACCCCCAAAAGCTGCCCTTGGGTTGAAACAGGATCATGTCAGTCTTGCTAGACTTGATGATAAATGCTGTGTGGTCTGGTACATGACACAGTGCCACATACAGCACGCTGTTTTGTGGAAGGTATGAATAGGCATGTTTACTGTAATAAAACAAAATTCTATGCACACATGTAGGCATGATTAAGAAGGTCTTTAAATGCATTTATCTAGCATTGCTCCATGTTGAATACATATAGATTGAATTTACAAATCACTCATGTTAATTCTACCTAAAAGTTAGAAGATTAAATTGCTGATGATTATGTCTCCCATATTTAATTGGTTACATAGAGCATGTAAAAACAACAACAACAACAATTTCCCAGGCTTCCTCTTAGCCAGACAGATAAAGAATTGTTCCTGTATTCATGTAAGTAAGAAGGTATTCTAAAATTCTGTAGCACTCTGACAGACAAGCTGGAGAAGCTAGGCTCACTGAGAAAATTAGTCCCCATCCCCCCAGTGACCCTCAGTCCCAGAGCATATAGAAGGGAAACAAGTCAATTCCCATACTCACTGTGATGCGTGAGGAGGTTCTGAGCATTGAAAGCCACTGTGCCTGCTTGAGGGTCTCTATTCTGGGGAAAGAGTAGATACTGTTTGTGAGATTGCAGGGTGACTTGATAATATGGCAAAGTTTCAGTGGATTAGCAGCACTAATATAAGTCAAGGGCAAGAGCAAGGTGGGGACAGTGTGCAAAGTGGGAAGACCAGGAACTGCCTGTGGAAGAGAACAGATGCTCCTAGTTACATTAGCCTTGGAAGCTTCAGCAGCCAGCGAAATGAGAACACAGAACATCCCAAGGTGAGGCTGGATGAACTGCAGCTTAGAGAAGATGAATAATGCACAGATTAGATGGGTCTCCTCAGCCCCATTTCACGACATTGAGTAAGCTTCTTCCTCTTACTTGGGAGAATGAGGGAAAGGGAAAACATGTAAGAGGGCTGCTGTCCAGAAATGAAATTTGGAGTTTAAATAGACCAACTGAATTCCCAAGAGAGCAGGACTTACGCTTGAACATTGCTTTTAATTAGCTTCTGTCAATAAGCCTCATTTCTTGCATACCTTCAACACATCGAAACCTCGTGAAATAAGGAATATGTGAGCAAAGTGAACTCAGCTATGGAGATTTATGCCTTTGTGAGTTGTGGCTATAAAAATAAAGCTGTTATATGTCCAAAACATATAGCAAGAATCGAGTCTGCTACATGTTATCAGTTCTGATATCCACCTTCAGTTCAGTTCAGTTCAGTGGCTCAGTCGTGTCCAACCCTTTGCGACCCCATGAATTGTAGCACGCCAGGCCTCCTTGTCCATCACCAACTCCTGGAGTTCACCCAAACTCACGTCCATCGAGTCGGTGATGCCATCCAGCCATCTCATCCTCTCTCGTCCCCTTCTCCTAAAGCCCTCAATCCCTCCCAGCATCAGAGTCTTTTCCAATGAGTCAACTCTTCACACGAGGTGCCCAAAGTATTGGAGTTTCAGCTTTAGCATCAGTCCTTCCAAAGAACACCCAGGACTGATCTCCTTTATGACTGGATTGGTTGGATCTCCTTGCAGTCCAAGGGACTCTCAAGAGTCTTCTCCAACACCACAGTTCAAAAGCATCAATTCTTCGGCGCTCAGCTTTCTTCACAGTCCAACTCTCACATCCATACATGACCACTGGAAAAACCGTAGCCTTGACTAGACGAAACTTTGTTGGCAAAGTAATGTCTCTGTTTTTCAATATGCTATCTAGGTTGGTCATAACTTTCCTTCCAAAGAGTGAGCGTCTTTTAATTTCATGGCTGCAGTCACCATCTGCAGTGATTTTGGAGCCCCCCAAAATAAAGTCTGACACTGTTTCCACTGTTTCCCCATCTATTTCCCATGAAGTGATGGGACCAGATGCCATGATCTTAGTTTTCTGAATGTTGAGCTTTAAGCCAACTTTTTCACTCTCCTCTTTCACTTCCACCTTACACAATATCAATAGAGATTCTGATTATAGGAAAAGGAATGTGAGAATTGTTGTCTGCACATCTAATTTGCCATTTTGAAAAGGTACTTATACACTTACATTATAGACATCAAAAAGTATTTTTCTAAAATGTAGTGAAAAAGTGAAAGTGTTAGTCACTCAGTCATATCCGACTCTTTGTGACCCCATGGACTATAGCCTACCAGGCTCCTCTGTCCATGTAGCTCCTCTGGCCAGGCTCCAGGCAACAGTACTGGAGTGGGTGGCTATTTCTTTCCCCAAGGGATCTTTCCGACCCAGGAATTGAATTCAGGTCTTCAGCATTGCAGGTGGATTCTTTACTGTCTGAGCCACGAAGGAATCCCAAAATGCAGTGAGGTGAGGTGAAAGTTGCTCAGTCATGTCCGATTCTTTGTGACCCCCATGTACTATACAGTCCATAAAATTCTTCAGGCCAGAACACTGGAGTGGGTAGTCTTTTCCCTTCTCCAGAGGATCTTCCCAACCCAGGGATTGAACCCAGGTCTCCCACATTGCAGGCAGATTCTTTACCAGCTGAGCCATAAGGGAAGCCCAAAATGCAATGGGAAATATTAAATATTTAATACAAGTGTACTAGGTATCCATTGCTACATAACAAAGCACTCAAAACTAATTGGGTTACTGTAAGTGAGACAGCAAAAGAGACACTCATGTATAGAACAGTCTTTTGGACTCTGTGGAAGAGGGAGAGGGTGGGATGATTTGGGAGAATGGCATTGAAACATGTATAATATCATGTATGAAACGAGTCGCCAGTCCAGGTCGATGCACGATACTGGATGCTTGGGGCTGGTGCACTGGGACGACCCAGAG
>NW_011495025.1:5246041-5256509 GCF_000754665.1 Bison bison bison | reverse complement strand
ATGTTGATGTATGGCAAAACCAATATAATATTGTAAAGTAATTAACCTCCAATTAAAATAAATAAATTTATATTAAAAAAAAAAGAAAAAAAAAACCTAATTGGGTTAAAATGACATTCCCTATCTCATAGTTTCTGTGGGTCCAGAATTCATCGAGGACACAGCTGGTATGTCTGGTCTCTGCTCAGCAATGTCTGAGGCCTCGGATCAAAGACTTAAAGGCAGAAGGGCTAGAATCTTTGAAAGCTGGAGGATATACTTCCTAGTTGGCTCTCACATGGTGACAAGGTAGTATGGGAGAGCTGGTTCCTCCTTCGGCTGCATGAGTATCCTCATGACATAGCATCTGTCTTTCCCGAGAGTTGACTCTCCATAGGTTTAAAGAGGTTGCACTAGTTTTTAGAAGCTTTTCTTCAGAAGTCTCACACCATCACTCCTGAGTAGTCTACTGGTCACACAAGGCAACCTGATTGTGTGTGGGAGGCAACTACATAGGATATTGTATTAGTTATCTGTTGAAGTACTAAAAATTACCCTGAAAATTGGCAATTTAAAGCAGTAAGCATTCATTATTCACAGTTTCTATAGATCAGGAATATAGGAGTGGTTGAACTGGGTGGTTCTGACTCAGTCTCTCATGAAGCTGTCTCCTGGGGGTGCAGTTATCTGAGGTTTGACTAAAGAATCTGCTTCTGAGCTCCCTTGTTTGTGGGTAGGTTTCAGTTCCTTGCATGTGGGCCTCTCCTGAGGCTACCTAGGTGTCCTTACAACACTGTACTGGTTTCCCCCAGAGTGAGCTGTGCAAAAGATAGACAGATGGAACCCAAGATGGAAGCCACAGTCTTGTATGACCTAATCTTGGAAGTTACGTACTGTATGAGTTTCCCATTATGGCTGTGACAAATTACCGCAAACTCAGTCGCTTAAACAACACAAAAATTTATGATATTACAGTTCTGGAGACCAGAAGCCCAAAATGAGTTTCTTTGAGCGAAAATCAAGGTGTGGACAAGGGCTGTGTTCCTTTCAGAGGAGAGTCCACTTCTAGGCGTTGCCTTGTTTCAGCTTCTAGAGGCCATCCGCATTCCTTAGCTCATAGCCCTTTCTCTGTCTTCAAAGTTCTCAGCATAGCATCCTCAAATCTCTGACTGCCTCTTTTATCTTGTAAGAATCTTTTTCATTACATTGGACCGGCCCAGATAATCCAGGATAATCGCATCTCAAATTTCTTTGAATTAATCACCTCTGCAAAGTCCTTTTTTCCATGTAAGGTAATTTATTCAATATGGTCATAGGTTTGGGATGTGGGAGTTAGGGTGTAGATGTATTTCAGGAGCCAGCAGTCCACCTACCATACATACCGTCCCTTTTGCTATATTATAGTGGCCACACAGATTAACTGGTACAATGCAGGATGAGATTACTTATGCATGTGAATATCAGCAGGTTGGGATCACTGGGGACCATTCTGGAGGCTGGCTACCATAACATTTTTAAATGACTCTTACCTAACTTTGAAAAGTATGAATTATTGCTTCAAAATACAATCCTGAAAGACAAATCCTATGCAACTATTAACATTTTGTTCCTACTAGACTGAGAAAGAATAATAATAATGATAAAATCACAATAGCTACTATTATTTATTGAGTGCCTAATTTGTGCTGGGCACAAAAATAAGTACTTAACATAACATTTCTAAATTATATAGCATCTTGAAATATGAGATCAATGATTTTATCATTCATAATGACACATATAAAGAAACAGATTCAGAAAAGCTTTGAGTAAGTTCACACAGAGTAATAGGCAGAGAGATAGAGATGATCTAAACTGAGTCTGTCAGGTGTTAGGATATGTGGGCAGAGGAACTAGAGATTAAATTGCCAACATCCTCTGGATCATGGAAAAAGCAAGAGAGTTCCAGAAAAACATCTATTTCTGCTTTATTGACTATCCAAAGCCTTTGACTATGTGGATCACAATAAACTGTGGAAAATTCTAAAAGAGATGGGAATACCAGACCACCTGACCTGCCTATTGAGAAATCTGTATGCAGGTCAGGAAGCAACAGTTAGAACTGGACATGGAACAACAGACTGGTTGCAAATAAGAAAAGGAGTATGTCAAGGCTGTATACTGTCACTCTGCTTATTTAACTTCTATGCAGAGTACATCATGAGAAATGCTGGGCTGGAAGAAGCAAAGGCTGGGATCAAGACTGCCAGGAGAAACATCAATAACCTCAGATATGCAGATGACACCACCCTTATGGCAGAAAGTGAAGAAGAACTAAAGAGCCTCTTGATGAAAGTGAAAGAGGAGAGTGAAAAAATTGGCTTAAAGCTCAACATTCAGAAAACTAAGATCATGGCATCTGGTCCCATCATTTCATGGCAAACAGATGGGGAAACAGTGGAAACAGTGGCTGACTTTATTTTTGGGGGGCTCCAAAATCACTTCAGATGGTGATTGCAGCCATGAAATTAAAAGATGTTTATTCCTTGGAAGGAAAGTTATGACCAACCTAGACAGCATATTAAAAACCAGAGACATTACTTTATCAACAAAGGTCTGTCTAGTCAAGGCTATGTTTTTTCCAGTAGTCATGTATGAATGTGAGAGTTGGACTATAAAGAAAGCTGAGCGCCAAATTGATGCTTTTGAACTGTGGTGTTGGAGAAGACTCTTGAGAGTCCCTTGGACTGCAAGGAGATCCAACCAGTCCATCCTAAAGGAGATCAGCCCTGGGTGTTCATTGGAAGGACTGATGTTGAAGCTGAAACTCCAATACTTTGGCCACCTGATTTGAAGAACTGACTCATTGGCAAAGACCCTGATACTGGGAAGGATTGAGGGCAGGAGGAGAAGGGGACGACAGAGGACGAGATGGTTGGATGGCATCACTGACTCAATAGACATGAGTTTGGGTGGACTCAGGGATTTGGTGATGGACAAGGAAGCCTGGCGTGCTGCGGTTCATGGGGTTGCAAAGAGTTGGACATGACTGAGCGACTGAACTGAACTGAGGATATGTGGAATCCAGTCCTTCTTTTCCACTAACTACCTGTGATGCTGCTGCTGCTGCTAAGTCGCTTCAGTCGTGTCTGACTCTGTGCGACCCCAGAGACGGAAGCCCACCAGGCTCCCCCATCCCTGGGATTCTCCAGGCAAGAACACTGGAGTGGGTTGCCATTTCTTTCTCCAATGCATGAAAGTGAAAAGTGAAAGTGAAGTCGCTCAGTCGTGTCTGACTCTTAGCGACCCCATGGACTGCAGCCCACCAGGCTCCTCCGTCCTTGGGATTTTCCAGGCAGGAGTACTACCTGTGATAAGTGACTGCAATCACCAAGTTTTCCTTGTTGATGTTAATTGGACTATAGATTCCTTAAAAGTATGATCCTGAAAGAATAAGAATCACAGGTATTCATGTAATTTATCATCAATCTATAGGTGGCACTTTTGTGTTAATCAACATGTGTATAGAAGCTCAGTTTTGAAACTCTGGTCAAAAACAGTTATATCACAGAGTTAAGTTCCCAGGCACACAAACAGCATACCATTGTTTTTGGCTATGCCAAAGTGAAAGGGCAGACAGAGAACATCAGGTGAAGATTTTCCACATGGATTCTAATCGACTCATATATGCCACCCACTGAGACAACTTAAAAAGAAAAGACCCTTTACACTGCATAACCTCAGGTTGCAGAAAATTCATATTGTGACATACCAAAGTTCTATTCAAGAACAAAACAAAGGAATTTTTGATACCTTCCCCCATTTCCTTTCTCCCTATTTATGTACAGAGTCTTTTCAATAACAAATATCCACCTGATTTTCCTTAATTGGCTGATCTGAATAGCTCATTTAGGAGAACACTTCTGGAGAGTTATTAAATTTTATGTGGTCCTATTACATCCCCACACATTATCCCATCACTAAAGCAGTGCCAGGAGATGTAGTTGGGAGTATCCTGGAAGGATTACTATAGAGAATATATTCTCAGAGTTAATATTTCAACTTGGACATAACAAATGGAAGTGATCTGCATCATAATGGGAGGAATTAATGCCACACATAAATGGCATTTTATGCAATGCATGATTTAAAATTGTGTTCCTGTGTTACTAGAAGAGGGAATTCCCAGTCCAACACATTTTAAAGAAAATCTCACAGGTATTCCTTTCTCTTTAAATCCTTGAATTTTGCTGATCCACTTGACAGATAATGGCTTTAAAGCATCTATATTCACTTTTGTCTAGATTTTTCTTATTGATTCATCACTTTCAGGCACATACTGCTTGCTATGTACTTTATTTATACATGAAGTGAAGAAATACAGATTGAGGATCTACTGCATATGAAGGCCTCCATTAGCTATTGGTGCAGGGACAGGACTTCAAAGATTAACTTAGTCCAGCTGCCTTCCCCCATGAATTCATAACAAGGATGACTCATTCATGACAAGAGTGCCATCTTTGCCTTTACCCTTTGTGCCAATGGCAACAGTCGACCAGAGAGTCTTTCCAATGACTTCAGAATCCTTTTAATACAGCCCTTATAGCTGCTGCTGCTGCTGCTGCTGCTGCTGCTAAGTCACGTCAGTCGTGTCCGACTCTGTGCGACCCCATAGACGGCAGCCCACCAGGCTCCACCGTCCCTGGGATTCCCCAGGCAAGAACACTGGAGTGGGTTGCCATTTCACTTTCACTTTCAGCCCTTATAGCAGATACTATCAAAAAAAGAGTTTTTCGGAGGACAAGACAGGAACATTCAGAAAGTTACCTCCTGATACTACTACAAGCCCCACCCTTTCTTTCAAAAAAAAACAACACTCATATCCAGAGACCTTATGGTTCAATGAGAGACTCGTGGTTCTTGCCCTTAAAGAGTGGGAGCTCCCAGTGAGCTGAGATATAAAACGCTCACATGTAGGAGAAGCCTCAAGAATAAACACAGAGGTAAACACATGCAAACAGATTAAATGCTAGATTTGTTTCATACTCAGGAGAAATAAGGAAGGGAGTTAGTAACAGATGTGCCTAGAATGTGCCAGAACCCTATGCTAGATTTTTGACAAGTATTACATCACTAAATGTAACTATGAAGTAGGTATTAATCTCTCTCAACAACTACGAAGTAGGTATTAACATCTCTCAAACAGATTAGGCTGGTTGCTCCTATCACACCTAGTCTTGGGCCTCGGTTTGGTTCACTTCAGTTCATTTGCTCAGTCATGTCCGACTCTTTGCGACCCCATGAAGTGCAACACACCAGGCCTCCCTGTCCATCACCAACTCCCAGAGTTTACCCAAACCCATGTCCATTGAGTCGGTGATGCCATCCAACCATCTCATCCTCTGTCATCCCTTTCTCCTCCTGCCCTCAATCTTTCCCAGCATCAGGGTTTTTTCAAATGAGTCAGCTCTTCATATCGGAAGGTGGCCAAAGTATTGGAGTTTCAGCTTCAACACACTCCTAGTCTTGTGTAATTCCCAAAGTCCATTTCTTTGCATTGCAGTGAGCAGTCAAACTAACCAGCCAAACTCTCTAGTTATAGAATGGAAGAAACTCAAATTAGGTTGGAAAAACAAATGTGGATATACCACAAGTAACTTTGCCCAATTATTGAAGAAGCAAAGTTTCAGTGTTAATGTTTTTTCAGTTCTGTCCTTGACGCAGAAATGAGTATCCAAGATCTAACACAGCTTCACGGATTTCTTTCCATCTCAAATTTACAACACAAATTATTCCAGCTCTAAAATTTCTATGATTTACAACAAATCTAGTCCATGGCTAAAAAGAGGTACAATTTAAACCTCTCACATACTAAAATCTTAAGAGAGGGAGGATAATTTAATGGGGAAAATGTAAGGATACTGAAATCAGGTAAATTTTTTCTTTAACTCTTTCATAATTCTAGGACCTTAGACAGATCATTTAATATGTTTGGAAAAAAAGAGTAAATAATACTTAACTTTTCTTCCTACCTATGAAAATACTTTTTTTGGTTTCTTCTTTACTTGAAACTGGGGGAGGAAGAAATCTGAGTTGATACCTAAGGAAACAGAATGTCTTACATTTGAAATTTCACAAAGATCTAGCATTATAACTGTCTTAATACCTTCAGGCCTGAGCCTTTCTGTCTTGCCACATTTATTTTCATATTTGTGTATAATGTAGCTGAGGAGAACTCAAAAGAAATAACCCCAGAAATAGAAAAATTGCTTCCTATTATAACAGACAGATATAACCAAAAAAACAGCGATAGAAAAATCAGCTTTTGTTACTTTTAAAGGCCTAATGACAAATTTTGGAATGATGTATTAACACAAAATACATACTTTCTATCTCCTTCTGGAGGCTTTGTCTTGTCTAGAAATTTGTCCAGTAGGAAATCTTTGATATAGCAAGTCCACTCTCAAACAGATGGTTTCAAACTGCTCTTTTGTTCTTGAAACTAGCAATTATTCTGTTGCTGTGTGCTTGAGACTTGGATGGGAATGATTTTTTCCACAACTATCAAGCCCTGCATGAATGAACAGAGCCTTTCATTTACTGGAAATAGACAATAAGAATAGAAATCTCGATTGCCCATGTTTTAATGTTTTTGCATAAAACAGTCTTTCTTTTTATCGGCAAGTGGTTTGTAAATATCAACATCACTCCAAAACAAACAGCCTGGTTTATAATGACATATTGAGTGGTATTTCAATTTGTAATATTCTGTGCCAAGCTTAAAGTCTTATACTCATATTTCAAGTAAACTGCTTAATTAAAGCTTAAACAAGGGTCTCCAGAGCCTTAATAGTAAAGCACTATATTAGAAAACCAGGTAATGAATTGTAAAAAAAAATAATTATGGCCTCCATACGTTAGATAATAAAAGTCTATGACATCTTGCCAGGATATCTTGCAGGATATTACAGATCCTACATTCTGAAAATCTTGTGTAATTACTGATCTAAAATTATATGTCATATACCACATTTTGTATTTACTTATTTATTTGATCAGCAGCAGATTAACCCTAGGTTTGATTTCCAGTGCTGCAACTTAGAAGCTATTAGACTTCTCTGAGCCTGGGTTTCTTCAGCTACAAAATAGGAACAACATCACTTAACTCATGGGGTTGATGCAGAATTTAACTGAGTAAATGTAGGGCTTTCCAGGCGGCACTAGTGGTAAAGACCCTGCCTGCCAATGCAGGACACGTGAGAGATGGAGGTTTGCTCCCTGGGCTGGGAAGATCGCCTGGAGGAGGGCATGGTAACCCACCCAGTGTTCTTGCCTGGAGAATCCCAGTGACAGAGGAGCCTCGTGGGCTACAGTCCATTAGGTCACAAAGAGTTAAACACAACTGAAGCAACTCAGCATGCACACATGAGAAACGCAGTGCTCAGTGCAAGGTAGATGCTGATGAACCCTGCTTGCCCTCTCTCATCCCATTCCAGCAGTACACACTCACTCTCATGAGACACACTCATAGGTGTTTCTTAGAAGTCAAGGGGGAAAAACGCAAAGAAAAAAGTGTGTCTAACAGGGGCAAGTGCCTTTCCTTCAGCTTTGGCATTTTCTACACGGGCTAAATCAAGCTGGACAGAAAGAGGAAGTATTTTGTTAATGGAAAAGTCTTTAGTTCCATGGCTCTTGATGCTGCTCTGGAATAGCTACATAATACCAAGAAGAGACTGAACTTTCAACATGATTTTACATAGTTCTCTAATCGGAGACTCATGTTCAACAAATCGGGAAATCTTGCCAATTTGTATTTTAATTTTTCTCCTCTGAAAGGAAGTATTGCAGTGTGAAGAAAGGACACATTTAACTACTGAATTGCATTTTTATAATCCTAAAATATTATTTAACTACATTCTACTTGAGGTAGAATCAAGTGTTTGGCAGTAAAAAGCTTTGGAATCAGTTTTAAATATGAATCTTGTTCCCTCACATATTACTTGTGGGACTATGATGAACCAAAAATAGTCCATGAGCTTCAGTTTCTCACCTGTAAAATGGGCTACCCACCTCATGGTGTTGTGAGGATTAACTGGGATAATATATGTAAAACGTTATTTCATTGACTTTGAATAGTAAGTACTCAAAGAAGTGAGCTGTTATTATGGTAAAGTATTCCGTGTGTGTGTTAGTCACTCAGTCGTGTCCGACTCTATGTGACCACATGGACTGTAGCCTGCCAGGCTCCTCTTCCATGGGATTCTCCAGGCAAGAATACTGGAGTAGGTTGCCATTTCCTTTTCCATAAGCATTCCATACATCAGCTTTAGTTGAAATTTTCAGTTGCTGGCTATTCCTTGCTAGTATCTTAGCTCCAAACTAAAGCAAGAAAACCATTTGATGAATGTCAATATATGTCAATTCTGAAGGGTGAAGGAGAGTTGCTTTTAAAATAAAATAAAATAAAGAATGTAGGAGAAATTATCCGGCTTATACATCAATGTGCTCAATCAGACCAACTCAACATAAAGGTACTTGTCACTACCTTATCTAAATAGATACATGTAATTTCTGGACCATCCCAAGGTCAAGTTCAGAAAGTCAGCAGTAGGAGGCTGAGACTGCAAGCTCCCTGTGAATATCACGAATAAATCAAGTGCACTCACCTTTCTGAAAGCAGGGAGAGAAAGTACAAGAGGCCTTTGTTAATCAGACAGGAAAATCATAGCCTGAAAATGCTGACAATGACATTTCAAAAGTCTCAGTTACTTAGTAATAGATAAGAATATGTGAAGAAGGATAAGAAAAAAAAAATGCCCTGAAGTTTTCAAAAGGAAAAAAGGATCAAATATCTGTTTTATGTGAGAACTTTATCATGCAAGGTTACTTTAGTTCACATTTCCTAAATGGGGACACCTCTTCAGAGGGAACAGGAGGCTCCTCTTGTGAGGTACTGTGCTGGTAACTGGTGACAATGACAAATGCCATCTGACTGATGGCCCCGCCTATCCCACTTTAGGCAGTCAGAGATGTACTGAAGACAGTGTCATCCAAATCCAAGTTCACTTATGAAATAACAAAGGGAACAGAACCTCCCATGCCCTCCAGCTCCTTTTCCACCCGGGCTGTAAGGGGCCCAGAAAAGACACACCCTCTCACTGAGATTGGCCAGTGATGGGAGACACTGAGGGGACCAGTGAGCTCCCCAGGTACATCCCAGGCACAGAAGCAGATAGGACCACATTAGCCTTGAGTAGTGATATGATGCCTTCCTAGGTGGTGCAGTGGTAAAGAACCCACCTGCCCATGCAGGAGATGCAAGAGATGCGGGTTTGAACCCTGGGACAGAAGAATTCCCTGGAGGAGGAGATGGCAACCCACGCCAATATTCTAGCCTGGAAAATTCCATGGACAGAGGAGCCTGGTGGGTTACAGTCCATGGGGTCCCAAAGAGTAGGATAGGACTAAGTGACTGAGCAAGTGATGCGGTGCCCTCTACCCTCACCCCACCTCTTTCCTCTTGAACAACCTCTCCTTCAATTTCTCTCTTTTCTGTCCAGAAAACTTCTGGGGGTCTTAATAACTGAGTCATTTGCCCTGAGGAAGCTGTTCCTGTTTATCCACTGACCCCTTTTCCCAACCTCACCTTCCCACCCACCTCCAGTTATGTGTCATTTTGACATCTGGGGGGTTTAAATGGTGATATACCACCTGGGCTCAGACTATAACTTCTTCAATGAAACATAAACTCCATTGTGTCACTCATAATAAACCAAATTTCCATGAAGGGAGCACCGGTCTATATTCTTAAATCTTAAGAAAATCAGCTAAGTGGTCAGGCAGTTGACCTGGGAGGATTCTGTCTCTTTTTACAGCAGCCATAGCATTTCCATCAATGCTGTCTCTATCTTTGTTTACTGCTGAAGGACTTGAGAAATCTCCATGCTGAGAAAAGGAGCATGCTGCTCCCCACATCCACTCTCTCCACTTAGGCAAGAACACCAGGTCAAGGTAAGGAAGAACATGGCAGAGGGCCCAGAAATGACAGGGAACAAGGAGGCAACAACCTCAGACTCACAAAGGATATAAGCAGGAGGTAGAGACTTCCGAGGTATGCAGGGAATTGGCACAGAAATGAACTTGGGTCACACAATGAATAGCGGGGAAAAAAAGGTGATTGTCTCAGGTTAAAAGCTCTTGTCTTTCTTTTGTTACAGTAATAATCACAACTAAAAGCATGGAGGATTTATAGGCTTTTAAGAAGTACATCTCTTTTTTTCCCTTCAATAAAACAGTATCTTTAAAGACAAACAGGATGACAAGTGAATTTTTTTAAACCCAAAGGATACATTAAAAATCAGGAAACAGTGTAAACATAAATATTTTCATCCAGTCATTGAAAATGTTTCAGCAAGCATGAATAAATGACCTTTAAGCTATTGTAATACAGTCCAAAAGGATAATTTCAGCAAAGGAAGGTTTATTGAGCTCCACACAGATAACAAAATTT
>NW_011495025.1:5241284-5245213 GCF_000754665.1 Bison bison bison | reverse complement strand
TTCTCCAGGCAAGAATACTGGAGTGGGTAGCCATTCCCTTCTCCAGGGGATCTTCCTGACCCAGGGATCGAACCTGGGTCTCCCACATTGCAGGCAGATTCTTTGCAGTCTGAGCCACCAGGGAAGCCCACTTAAGGTGGTGGTGGGTTAGTCACCAAGTCGTATCTGTCTCTTGTGACCCCACAGACTGTATCCTGCCAGGCTCCTCTGTACATGGGATCCTTCAGGCAAGAATACTGGAGTGGGTTGCCATTTCCTTCTCCAAGGCATTCTACAGTTGGATCTATAACAGGCAAAGTGTTTGAAAGAGTTGGCATAACATAGCAGGTAAGTGCATGGACTCCAGAGCAAGACTTCTTGGGTTCAAATTCTTCTGTGTCATTTCTTAGCCATTCTTAGGGGAATCCTTGGGTGGTGTAAATGAGTTAACATTAAAAACACTTAAAACAATATCCAGTTTGAGGGAGATGCTAAATAAAATACTTAGATCAACTACTAATTGGAAGCTGGAGCCCAGAACATATTTAAGCAAACAAAAATTTTTTGTAAAATTAGCAGCCTAAAGTGTAATTACTTTAAGCACCTTCTGTTTAAACTCATTCACACAAGTATTTGTCTTTTACAGGCACTCAAATGTCATCAATTTGTGGGTGGGGGCAATGGTATCTCCTTAGACACTACATCCTCTAAGGAGTCAGTGGTAACTGGCTCTGAACTCCTGGCTGGTGAATTTTATCTCTGATTAGTATGCATTCTTTCCAGCATGACATGAAACTATGAGATGAAATTAGCTGCCTTTGTGCTACTAAAATAATAACTGAAATATTATAGCAAATGAATTTTGTGACATTTCACATATAGTCTTTGAGCTCAGGGCTTTTATAATGAAGTTCTGCCCTTTCCCGTCTGCATCTCTTCAAAATGCTCTTGATTTTCCATTTACTGGAAAATATGTGACTCACACAAGCCAGCAGAGATCTATACCTCATTATCTGATCTTGTTTTATGGTTGAGTTAGAACAATATGTTAGGTCTTTTTCCGTGCAATATAAGTCTTTCGGTGAAGAACATTAAATTCGAGTATCTCTGATTAGTGAAATAAAAGATTTTAACAGTGATTTCAGGGAGATGGAGATTCATAGTACAGATTAAAAAGTCAAGTATCTTCTGTGATATAACTTATCTGTATGCATTAGCTAAAGTTGTAGAAAGTGATGTTAGACTTGTGCAAAATAGATTCCAGTTAATGGACCATGAAATGATGAGGCTTTATTTTTTTGAATTACAGGAATATCCTGAAAACCACTGCTCTGTGTCCCAAAGCAGATTTTACTCTGATAGTAAAAATGTGTGAAAACTCACGTTGCTTATATGTGCTCTCAGTGTGTTTTCAGGAGGGAATGTCAATCATAATTAGTTACTTTGATCTCAAAGGTCCTTTTTATCTGTAAGATTCTGACTCTGATTACTGAACACCCACATCATGGAAGGCACTGTTGGCTTTTATATCAGATATTGAAACAGGCTCCAGAATTTCCCCAGGGACCTTCCCCCACACAAGCAAGCATACTTTTCGATCACTGGAGCATTCTTTGAGTAACTCATTGTGCCTTCAAAGATACATCTTAATTCTATTATGGATTTTCTACTGAAATGAAGATTTCTTGAAATACTCAACTGCCAATCCTTTTAACATTCACAAATCTTTGAAGAGCCTCTTCTGTTGACTCCTTTTCTTGTATCTACTTTATTGTCAACCATCTAAAAATTTGGAGAGGGCTTGGTATCATTCAAAGTGTTAGATACATGAAGTAGCTTGGTGGTTATTTTAAGAAGTATGAAACATACCATGCTTGGCCCATTTTAGTTCAAAATAAAAAGCTTTCAAAAATCTGCATGCTGCTGCTGCTGCTGCTGCTAAGTCGCTTCAGTCGTGTCCAACTCTGTGTGACCCCATAGATGGCAGCCCACCAGGCTCCCCCGTCCCTGGGATTCTCCAGGCAAGAACACTGGAGTGGGTTGCCATTTCCTTCTCCAACGCATGAAAGTGAAAAGTGAAAGTGAAGTTGCTCAGTAGTGTCCGACCCTCAGCGACCCCATGGACTGCAGCCTACCAGGCTCCTCTGTCCATGGGATTTTCCAGACAAGAGTACTGGAGTGGGGTGCCATTGCCTTCTCCGAATCTGCCTGCTAGGTAATGCATGTAATAAGTATATGGTCTAAACATTATTCCCATTTACAAAGAGAGTCATGGAGGCCCAGCTGGTTGCTTAACACACCTGAGGCCTGCTGGTAAATGGCTGGGCCAGAACTGCAGCTATGATGTCTGCTGCTGAAGCCACTGTTCTCTCCCCTAGACTACACCGTGTTCTTAGAGCAGCTGCCACTGTTCTCTCCCCTAGACTACACCGTGCTCTTAGAGCAGCTTCATAGACACCGCACTGAAAACTGTGGGAGCCTGGGAAAGAGGTAATGGAGTTTCTATTTTCATGTTTATCTCTCTTTTTTTCTCATTCAGATAGCTGATCAATCAACAGAAAAAGAAAACATCCTCAAAGTGTTCAAGAATTTCATGCTGTCTTGAGCAGACATCATGAATATATGGGCCCAGTACCTTGAATCCCAGAAAGCCGCATATCATGGGCATTTTATGTGCGTGGCAATCAAGTTGTTCTCTAAAGATAAAACTTCCCTGGTGGCTCAATCGGTAAAGAAACCACCTGCAATGCAGGAGTCTTGGGTTCAATCCCCGGGGCAGGAAGATCCCCTGGAAAAGGGAATGGCAACACAATCCAGTATTCTTGCCTGGAGAATTCCATGGACAGGGGAACCTGGCAGGCTACAGTCCATGCTGTCACAAAGCATCAGACATGACTGAGCAACTAACACTTTCACTTTCTAAAGATAAAACAGATTTATGTATCTTTTCAGAAACATTGAGCCCAAAGATATATATGTAAACTTGACTGGCATCAAGACTGCTGGGAGAAATATCAATAACCTCAGAAATGCAAATGACACCATCCATACAGCAGAAAGCAAAGAGGAACTAAAGAGCCTCTTGATGAAAGTGAAAGAGGAGACTGAAAAAGCTGGCTTAAAACTCAACATTCAAAAAACGAACATCATGGCATCCGGTCCCATCACTTCATGGCAAATAGATGGGGAAAAAATGGAAACAGTGACAGACTTTATTTCTTGGGCTCCAAAATCACTGCAGATGGTGATTGCAGCCATGAAATTAAAAGACGCTTGCTCCTTGGAAAAAAAGCTATGACCAGTCTAGACAGCATATTAAAAAGTAAAGACATTACTTTGCCAGCAAAGGTCCATCTAGTCAAAGCCATGGTTTTTCCATTATTCACGTATGGATGTGAGAGTTGGACTATAAAGAAAGCTGAGTGCTGAATTGATGCTTTTGAACTGAGGTATTGGAGAAGACTCTTGAGAGTCCTTTGGACTTCAAGGAGATCAAACCAGTCAACCCTAAAGGAAATCAGTCCTGAGTGTTCATTGGAAGGACTGATGCTGAAGCTGAAACTCCAATACTTTGGCCACCTGATGTGAAGAACTGACTCATTTGAAAAGACCCTGATGCAAGGAAAGATTTAAGGCAAGAGGAGAAGGGGACGACAGAGGATGAAATAGTTGGATGGCATCACCGAATCAATACACATGAGTCTTAGCAAGTTCTGGGAGTTGGTGATGGACAGGAGAAGACAATGGCACCCCATTCCACTACTCTTGCCTGGAAAATCCCATGGACAGAGGAGCCTGGTGGGCTGCAGTCCATGGGGTTGCTGAGAGTCAGACATGACTGAGCGACTTCACTTTGACTT
Organism: Bison bison bison; assembly: GCF_000754665.1. Taxonomy (NCBI): domain Eukaryota; kingdom Metazoa; phylum Chordata; class Mammalia; order Artiodactyla; family Bovidae; genus Bison; species Bison bison. The sequence goes on along the minus strand of NW_011495025.1, from coordinate 5,241,374 downwards.
TTCACTTTCATGCATTGGAGAAGGAAATGGCAACCCACTCCAGTGTTCTTGCCTGGAGAATCCCAGGGACGGGGGAGCCTGGGTGGGCTG
>NW_011495025.1:5223442-5241184 GCF_000754665.1 Bison bison bison | reverse complement strand
GGGCTGCCATCTATGGGGTCACACAGAGTCAGACACGACTGAAGCGACTTAGCAGCAGCAGCAGCAGGGAAATCTGGCATGCTGCAGCCCATGGGGTTGCAAAGAGTTGGACATGACTGAGCAACTGAACTGAATATAATACAGAAAGGTTGTAAAAATTGTAAAGAGAGTTATTATGTAAGCAGATTTTCATAAGGGTTAATTTCCTTCTCTTCCTATGCAACATAAATTTGGTCTGTTTTCGTATTTCAAAATAAGAGCTTTGAATATTTCCTTTCATCTGATTTGGCTTCTCAGCATGTGTGTATGTGTATATACACACACACACACACACATATATATATATCTTTCCAGGTGGCACTAATGGTAAAGAACCTGCCTGCCAGTGCAGCAGATATAGGAGACACGGGTTCTATCTCTGGGTTGAGAAGATCCCCTGGAGAAGGAAATGGCAACCTACTCCAGTATTCTTGCCTGGAGAATCCCATGGACAGAGGAGACTGGTGGGCTATAGTCCATGGGGTCACAAATAGTCGGATATGACTGAAGCAACTTAGCACTGCATTGTTATATATAAAAATCAACAGAATTTAGTTTTTAGAGTAGTTTTATGTTCACAGCAAAACTGAGAAGAAAGTATAGAGTCTCCATATACCCACTGTCACCATACAGGCACAGTCTCTCCTACCATCGATATCCCACCAGAGTGGTGCATTTGTTTTAATCAATGAACCTAAATTGACATATCATTATCACCCAAAATCTATATTTTACACCAAGGTTTACTTTTGGAGTTGTCCATTTTCTAGGTTTTCACATGTAGTCACAATTATAATATCATACACAGTAGTTCTGCCCTACAAATCCTCTGTGCTTCACCTATTTATACTTTCCCCCACTTCCCCTAGCAACCAATGACCTTTTCATTGTCTCCATAGTTTTGCCATCAGAATGCCATATAGCTGCAATCATATAGTATGTAGTCTTTTCAGATTTGCCTTTTCACTTATTAATATGCATTTAAGGGTATCTTGTTGCTTCCAAGTTTTAACAATTATGAACAAAACTGCTATAAACATCCATGTACAAGTTTTTGTGGAGATAAAAATTTTAAATTCATTGGGTAAATATCAAGGAGAGTGATTCTTGGATTATATGTTAGTTTTGTACGGTTAAATATTAGTTTTGTAAGAATCTGACATATTGTCTTCCAAAGTGGCTGTACCATTTTACATTTCTTCTGGCAATGAACAGAGAGTTCCTGTTGCTCTACGGTCTTGCTGGCATTTGATGTTGTTAGTTTTGGATTACTGTTGTTCTCAGAGGGGTTGTTCTATAACACCTTCTAGAACTAACACTGGAAAAAGATGTCCTTTTCATCATAGAGGACTGGAATGCAAACATAGGAGATCAAGAGATACCTGGAATAACAGGCAAGTTTAGCCTTAGAGTACAAAATGAAGCAGGGCAAAGGATAACAGAGTTTTATAAAGAGAACACATGGGTCATAGCAAACACCCTTTTCCAACAACCCAAGAGACGGCTCTACACATGGACATCCCCAGATGGTCAATATCAAAATCCAATTGATTATGTTCTTTGCAGCTAAAGATGGACAAGTTCTATATAGTCAGTAGAAACAAGACCTGGAGCTGATCGTGGTTCAGATCATGAGCTCCTTATTGCAAATTTCAGGCTTAAATTGAAGAAAGTAGGGAAAACCACTAGGCCATTAAGGTATGACTTAAATCAAATCCCTCACCATTATACAGTGAAGGTGATGAATAGATTCATGGAATTAGATCTAGTAGACCGGGTGCCTGAAGAACTATGGATGGAGGTTCACAACATTGTATAGGAGGCAGTGACCAAAACCATCCCAAAGAAAAAGAAATGCAAGAAGGCAAAGTGGTTGTCTGAAGAGGCTTTACAAATAGCTGAGGAAAGAAGAGAAGCAAAAGGCAAAGGAGAAAGGGAAAGATATACTCAACTGAATGCAGAGTTTCAGAGAATAGCAAGGAGAGATAAGAACACTTCATTAAATGAACACTGCAGAGAAATACAAGAAAACAATAGAATGGGAAAGACTAGACATCTCTTCAGGAAAACCAGAGATAGCAAGGGAACATTTCATGAAAGGATGGGCATGATAAAGGACAGAAACAGCAAAGACATAACAGAAGCACAAGAGATTAAGAAGAGGTGGCAAGAATACACGGAAGAACTGTACAAAAAAGGTCTTAATGACCCAGATAACCACAATGGTGTGTTCACTCACCTGAAGCCAGACATCCTGGAGTGTGAAGTCAAGTGGGCCTTAGGAAACATTACTATGAACAAAGCTAGTGGAAGTGATAGAATTCCAGCTGAGCTGTTTCAAATCCTAAAAGATGATGCTGTGACAGTGCTGCACTCACTATGCCAGGAAATTTGGAAAACTCAGCAGTGGCCCCAGGACTGGGAAAGGTCAGTTTTCATTCCAATCTCAGAAAAGGGCAATGCCAAAGAACATTCAAACTACTATACATTTGCACTCATTTCACATGTTGCCATGGTTATGCTGGAAATCCTTCAGTCTAGGCCTCAGCTGTATGTGAACCAAGAACTTTCAGATGTATAATCTGGGTTTCAAAGAGGCAGAGGAACCAGAGACTAAATTGCCAGCATCATTTCGATCATAAAAAAAGCAAGAGAATTTCAGAAAAACATCTACTTCTGCTTTACTGACTACACTAAAATGTTTGACTCTGGATCACAACAAACTATGGAAAAGTCTTGAAGAGATAAGAGTACCAGACTCCCTTACCTATATGCTGAGAAATCTGTGTGTGGGTCAAGAAGCAACAGTTAGAAGCTGACATGAAACACAGACTGGTTCAAAACTGAGAAAGGAGTATGACAAGGCTGTATATTGTCACTTGGCTTATTTAATTTATATGCAAAGTACCTCATGTGTAATGCCAGGCTGGATAAATCACAAGAAGGAATCAAGATTACTGGGAGAAATATCAACATTCTCAGATATGCAGATGGCAGAAAGTTAAGAGGAACTAAAGAGCCTCTTGATAAGGGTGAAACAGGAGAGAAAAAAGCTGGCTTGAAACTCAATATTAAAAAAACTAATATCATGGTATCTGGTCCGATCACTTCATAGCAAATAGAAGGGGAAAAAGTGGAAGCAGTGACAAGAGGTCTGAACTCAGAGAAAACCTAACCTATTAGAGGCTTCAGCGAAAATCCTGGTAACACCAGGACCAGGGTGGATGACCTTGACTTAGGCAATGCTAAAGTATTTTCTTAAGGGAATTTACTCTACCCAGAAACCATATAGTGATAAAAAGCACGAATTCCTTCAGAGATCTGAGTTTATATCTTTACTCCTTTTACAAATAGTACGACAACCAAGTTAATTAAATTCTCTAAACTATTTCTTCATTTAAAAATATGAATAAGAATACCTACTTTATGAAATTATATAAGTTCATAGATTTTCAAACTCTTGAGGTAGTATAAATGCTTATTTTATTTTTTTTCTTAATATTAGTTAACTATGAAATTATGAAAATTTATGAAAAATTCATCAGGAGTCTTGGTTTGGAACCTATATTGCTTTTTGCAGGACAAGTTTATGGAAAGTATGTTTACTTTCCTTCTCGAATGTGTTGGGTTACTTTTCAAATGTTCTAAAATATTGGAAATTTCATCTCAAATCTGGATAGTAGCAATTTCAGTTAAAACTGGGCTAATGCAAGTTGGACCATAAAGAAGGCTGAGTGCTGAAGAATTGATGCTCTTGAACTGTGGTGTTGGAGAAGATTCTTGAGAGGCCCTTGGACTGCAAGGAGATCCAACCAGTCCATCCTAAAGGAAATCAGTCCTGAATATTCATTGGAAGGACTGATGCTGAAGCTAAAGCTCAAATACTTTGGCCACCTGATACAAAAAGCTAACTCACTGGAAAAGACCCTGATGCTGGGAAAGATTGAGGACAGGAGAAGGGGACAGCAGAGGATAAGATGGTTGGATGGCATCACTGACTCAACTGACATGAGTTTGAGCAAACTCCAGGAGATAGTGAAAGACAAGGAAGGCTGGTATGTTGCAGTTCATGGGGTTGCAAAGAGTCGGACATGACTTAGTGACTAAACGACAACAACAACAACGATGCAAGGACCAAACTGTGAGTGTTTGGATGCCACAATGGAAGACAGTTCAGTAGATAACAGTCTTGGCTGCAGTTCCATACCCAATTCATAAGCTAAGTCTGGCAGCCAGAAAGTGATATAAAACTTCCGAGTTTGTACAGAGTGTACAAGTTTGAAAAATCAGCATAATCTAATTAACATTATGATGATATATCTATCTGGGCTTCCCAGGTAGCTTGGTGGTAAAGAATCCACCTGCCATTGTAGGAGACATAAAAGACGTGGATTTGATCCCTGAGTCAGGAAGATCCCCTGAAGTAGGAAATGGCAATCCACTCTAGTATTCTTGCCTGAAAAATCCCATGGATGGAGAAGCCTGGTGGGCCACAGTTTATGGGAATGCAAAGAGTCAGACATAACTGAGTGACTAGCATGCAAGATATATCTATTCAATTTTGCATCTTTTTAAACCTCCCCCTGCTGCTGCTGCTTAAGTCGCTTCAGTCGTGTCTGACTGTGCGACCCCATAGATGGCAACCCACCAGGCTCTTCTGTACACAGGATTCTCTAGGCAAGAATACTGGAGTGGGGTGCCATTGCATTCTCCCAAAGTTCCCCATACATATGCTTAAAAGATTATAGTATATGAAGTTAGAAAACTCTTTATCTAGTTTTTTATTTCTACATTAAAACAAAGAATATACAATCTCATGCAATGGAAAACCAGTTTGATTGTAGGGATCGGAGTGACTGTGCCAATTTTTTTTTTTTTTTTCTTTTGGAGGAAAATAAGAAACTAAAATTTCCTCAATTCTTAGTCTCTATATAGACTTTCTCTGTCTTAAATAATGATTTGTTTTTGAAATCGTAATAGGGCAAAACATTATATGTTGAAAACTTAATTACTATTAAAAAGTTACTTTAAAAAGGACTTCTGAGTCCCCAAATCAGAATAATTTATACTAGAAACACTCTAGTCTATTAAAGTGGAAAAAGTAGATAGGGAAAGGTGAGGCAGCCTGTAGGGGTTAGGGGACTGGGAAGAGGTGTTCCACCAGAACCCAGACCAGCAGTCTCAGTAGCTGGTGCCCAGAGGAGATCCTGCAAGAACTGTCACCTCCCTGTCTCCCCTCTCTCATCTTTCAATCTGCCTTTAGTGTCTCTCACAGTCTGAAGAAGCTAGGTAGCAAGGGGTTCTAGGAAACAGTTGCAGGGGTTAACTTCCTTTGCGCAGAACAGAGCTTGGGAGGGAAGGCAGACAGATCTGAGAGCAAATAGGTATGACTGGCAAAGTCATGGCGCAAAGCAGTTTCTCAGCCTTAACACATAATATAGTCTGTTTCTATGAGTCTGACTTTTTCTTTCTTCCAGATTCCATACACAAGTGATACCTTACAGTTTTTTTGTCTTTATCTATCTGGCTTATTTCACTTAACATAATGCCTTCAAGGCCCATTCATTTTGTTGCAAATGGTAAGATTTCCTTCTTTTCCATGGCTGAAAAATACACCATATCTTCTTTATCCATTTATCCATTATCAGAACACTTATTTCTTTCTATATCTTGGCTACTGTGAATAACTTTGCAATGAATGTGGGAATATAGATATCTCTTTGATACACTGTTTCCATTCCCTTTGGTGATAAACGCCCAGAAGTGGGTTCGCTGGATCCTATGGTATGGTGGGGAAATAGGGAAAGTGACAGTGAGTACCTCAGTCATGTACGACTCTTTGTGACCCCATGAACTGTAGCCTGCCAGGCTCCTCTGTCCATGGGATTTTTCCAGGGAAGGATACTGAAGTGGGTACCCATTCCCTTCTCCAAGGGATCTTCCCAACCCATGGATTGAACCCCAGTCTCCTGCATTGCAGGCGGATTCTTTACCATCTGAGCCACCAGGGAGAGGTTGGTAAATAGTACGAACTGCTGGCTATAAGATAAATAAGATCTGAGAACCTAATGTAAAACATGGTGACAATAACTGATAACATTATAAAATTGAAATTTTCAAAGAGTGTAGAACTTAAATGTTCTCACACACACAAAAATAGATAAATATGTGAGGTGAAGGATGTCTTAATTAACTAGACTTGGGGATCTTTTCAAAATATATGAGTATATCAAATTGCTCATAGTGTGTACTTTAAAAATCTTACTATATATTTGTCAATTATGTCTCAATAAAGCTAAAAAATACAAAATAGTTCTCAAAAATGCAAAAAAAGGCTTAATTACTAAGCCAGAATAGGGGTATTCAATGAAACACTTCATAAAACAGAATTATCATAGCCCAGTTGAATGTTTTCCAGTATTTTACTGCTTCAGATACTAAGTTAATCACTTTCCATCCACTAATTCTTTTATTCTCAGCAAGGATTTAGGCACTATTATCATACAAAACAGAAAAGGATCAGAGAGATTAAATAATTTTCCCAAAATTATTTACTTAATTAAGCAATGAAACCAAGATTTGAACCAAGCTCTCTCAGACTCCTATGCTCTATCTACTACTTCAGATATAAAAATAGTTAAATAACCATTTAATAAATGAAATATGCCAATCAACATATAGGCATATTTATTTATAAATTATATATATATTATATTTAGTATGTATACTAAATATTGAGAATTTGGATTATATCACTTAAACTAGACAAAATCAATATAAGTTCATGTCATTGGTCTCAGGCTTATGATTATTTTTTAACTGAACCCATATTTCTCAGCATATCCTCTGACTCATTTGGGGAGCCTGTTAGGAAGTTAGGCCTCATTTCATACATGCTTAGCAATGCCTGCCTGCTGCTGCTGCTGCAGCTAAGTCACTTCAGTCGTGTCCAACTCTGTGTGACCCCATAGATGGCTGCCCACCAGGCTCTCCCGTCCCTGGGATTCTCCAGGTAAGAACACTGGAGTGGGTTGCCATTTCCTTCTCCAATGCATGAAAGTGAAACGTGAAAGGGAAGTCGCTCAGTCGTGTCCAGCTCTTCACGAACCCATGGACTGCAGCCCGCCAGGCTCCTCTGTCCATAGGATTTTCCAGGCAAGAGTACTGGAGTGGGGTGCCATTGCCTTCTCCGAATGCCTGCCTAGGGATCTGCATTTGAAAAAAGGTCCATAGCAGATTCTTAGGCACATTAACATTTGACAATCCACATAGTAATTCTGTATTTGGTCACACTAACTCTCTTATTAAGAGTTATTTTAAAATAATTTTCTTTTTAAAAAAGGAAAACAAGTTGACCAAAGTTAAAAAATAAACCCACAACACCCTACCTTGACCAAAACCAAACAACCTACTATCTTCTACATAGAATCTTAATTCAAAGATGCAAAGCCAAAGATAAATACCATAGAATTTCACTTATATGTGTAATCTAAAAAAATAAAACAAATGGACAAACATAACTACAGAGAACAAATAGGTGGTTGCTGGCAGGGGGTGTGGGGGAGGGGTGGGGAGAGGAGATGCGTGAAATGGGCAAGGGAGATTAAGAGCTACAAACCTCTAGTTACAAAATAAATGAGTCATGAGGATGAAGTGTACAGCCAATTACATTGTAAAATCTTTGTATGGTGACAGATGGTAACTAGACTTATCATGGTGATCAATTTGCAATGTATAGACATATCAAAATACTACATAGAAAGGCACAGTTCAAATGTTAAATTTTCAATTTAACATTCTATCTTCATGCACTTTGAACACTTTTATATTATCTCAAAAATTATTTTCTCAGTATGAATAGCTATTTTTAAAGTCTTTGCTTATTACATTAGCTTTAAAGGTGGAAGATTTTCATTGTTTTCTCATTTTTTTCTTACACCATATATGATATCTCGCATAGACCAATATGCTTTTTGTATTTCTTTCAATTGACAAGTTTGTTAAACTATTTATTTATATAGGCTGTATCTACTAACATGTTCCAAAAGTTCCTAAAAATACATTTCTTTGTCTCATTCTAATAAAAACAAAATAAAACAAAAACAGGATGATTCAGGAAAACATACAGCTTCTTCAGATTGGTGATATACATAAAGAGTAATGTGATATAAAATTTAGACATTTGACTTCTAAAAATTTAGCCAAGTTACAAAAATCCAGGTTATGTAGTAACTTTAAAATTCAGTAACCCAAATTTCTTATTAAAAAAAAGAAACTTAAAGGTACAATATTTTAGTGGAAATCTTAAACTCTTCCTGAAGAGTCACAACTACCAAATGATTAATTACTTCATAAGATTATTATTACTATCAGCAGCAATGGATACCTAGCTCTATTCACATTAAAATTAATTTTGTTACCTAATTCAAATTAGCAATAATTTGAACATAATATCCTGATTCCATTTAATACATGAAAAATTGGGTCTTTAGTTGCCTGAAAATACATTTATTTCATTTTTATCCTTCTGATAGAACTTTCCTCAGTTTTTCAATTCCTGAGAAAATCTGAACCAGGAAACAAAATAATTTTATAATATAGAATCATATAAGAATTTATGATGACTGCTAGGCAATTAATATTTAACAGATGAATTATCTAATCCGAATCATAAACTAGTCATATATACTCATATATATGCTAGTCATTTATATAAATACATGCATGTATTCATGCTAAATCGCTTCAGTTGTGTCCGACTCTTTGCAACTCCATGAACTGTAGCCTTCTAGGCTCCTCTGTCCAGGGGATTCTCCAGGCAAGAATACTGGAGTGGGTTGCTATTGCCTTCTCCAATATAAATACGTTGTATAATCCAAATCACAAGCTTATTCAATCATTCAGTAATCACTTATTGAACATTACAAAACACAGGTAGTGTCTAGGTTCTCAGGACGCATTAGTGAACAAATAAAAAACCTTGTCTAATGGAGCTTGTATTTTAGTAGAAGGAGATGATAAACAAGCAAAATAAAGGACCACATTACATTGTACGGCAGAAGGTAACAAGTGCTATTGGATAGCAGAAAAATTAGGGCAGCATAAAGCATGAGGTAGATGCTATTCTTAAATACAGGGGCCAATGTAGGCCTCATGTGAGCAAACTTTGAAGAAATTGAAAATAAGTCATTTTTGTTTTATAAATATGATCATACATAATAAAATACAACTCTTTCTAGAAATACTCCCTTACACATTAATTTTTCTGAGATAAATGATCTTTTATTATTTATGTGTTTTCTCTTTTGTTAGATTCTCATCTCCTTGAAGAGAAGACCTTAGTCTTATTCATTTTTCTTTTCCAAGCCCCTGGTACTGTGCTTGGTACAATATTTGGAGAATGGAAATTGAATTGCTTAGTAAGATATGTTTATAAAGAGCTTTGAGAATTCTGGCAATGGGATTTTCATCACTGGAATGAAAACAAACCCCTGCCATATTTCTTCTTGTTTGTTTAAAACTGTATATAAACCATATTCCATGAATCCCCAATTTTACAATTTTCTCAGAACTAGGAGAAAATTGTCAATAGTGGAGTTCTAGTATGCATAGAAGGAAATAGAGTAATTCTTAATTTTGTTTTTTTATCTTAAATAACAACAATTTAAATATGTGTTAACACATGCAACCTACAAAAGTCATATGAAACAGTTAAGCAATTAAAAACCCAGGATCTTCAACCAATCTACCTTTTTAATGGTGTAAGTTAGACTCCAGTGATTTTGAGTAGTAGGCAGAATTCTTGGGTGTTTGGACAATTACTCTGTTTCCCCACATAGGCCATTTATAACTTCATCACAGCTGAGATAGAGTGAGAATTCCTGGGTAACAGTAATAACCAGACTATAAAAAAAAAAAAAAAGGAAATCAAGCGCTTTTGGAGGTAAGGTTGATAAAGTGAACTTTGAGAAACTGCTATCAGAGAGATGCAAAGAAATAATAATCCCAAAATAGGCATCAGGTTCTATGAACAAGAGTCACGAGAAGATCAGTAAAACAAAAAACGTCACCAACAACTATGTCTCTATATCTGGATCTGGATCTATATCAGCAGCCATGACTACATGGGTGAATACAAGAATCAGATATAGACATAAATCTAAACTTGGTCTCAAAGGATTTCTCCAACATCCTTATGACACAAGACTGGAAATTAATACCAGAACTACACTGCTTTCTTAGTGCTTTATAGTATATAGCCTAAAACATATTCAAAATTAATATAATAATAAATTGCATAAAGGTCATGGTCAATTCAGTAATTCTTAACTAATGGTTATTATAATTTTTTTATAGTAACTTAAGTTAAAGAATATCAGATTAATTATGGATAAATTTTGGCTCTGGCTGGACCTAACTGAATATGGCAGCACTATAATCTGTGTTACTTTTGGTGTGTTAACTATTTGATAAGTATTAATTTTAAAAAATTGGAGTGAATTCTCTCAATTTAGATATCCAACACAACAAAACCCCTAAACTCCTTTCTCAAAGGGTTGATTATTGCTAATTCCTTTCTTGCATAAATTTAGGCTTAAGCCCCAGAGTTGTCTTGAACGCTAGTGAGCTCTTATTAACATTTTGTATTTGGTTTCCATCTTTTGCTAAAAGCAAGACTGAAATTTTAAAAGTGCTACAGAAGGTGCTAAGCACTTTGGTTTAAGTGCTGCACAGTACTAGCAGGACCAAATGTTATCCTCTGAAAGTGTTTGACACAGCAACTCTTGGAATATGTACTGAGAATTTCTGAGAAATTTGTAGGTGATGCCTTGTAAATTACCCACATTTAACAATTTCAGACTTTGCTCACACATCAGGAGTGGCCACTGAAATGATGACCAACTGTCCCCAGTGCCACCTGGACTTTAGTGGTCTCAGTAGAGCCAAGGGAGAAGGAATCTTCCGGCTTGGACAGGCACTCAATTCATAGAAAGGAGTAACAACCAATGAACAGCATAAATTTATGTTACTTACTTTCTCCCAAGACAGTACAAATTAACAGAAAGTTCAAACAGCAAGGGTCTACTTTTCCTTTCAGTCCTTACCTTTTTTAATACATAAAATTATCAAGTTTCTTTGTAGCCCTATTAAACAAGGAATAAAGAAATTTGCTACCATAAGCCTGGAACCATTCCATATGCATAGCTATGGAACCATATCATAGCCATCACAAGAGAGGAACCATTCTCTCTCTGAATAAACAAAATCCTCACTTCATTGCATAGGGCACAGGTAAATATAGCTTTGAACTCAATTCTGCTTTCATTCTGGCCAACTTCACAGTGACCTCTGGCAAATGACTACTTTTTTGGTGCCCCTTTTAGCAGACAAAAAGAATATACAAGACAATCTTTTGACCCTTAGTTGATGGTTATAAAAGTGCTCAAATTTTAGGAAAACGTGTGTTCTCTGACAAAATATCACTTTGGGTAAGCTCTTTTTGGAAATCATATTGAGGGCAAATACATTTTAGGAAAATGAAATTGTGTTAAGAAACCACAGCCTACATGTTACTTGGTTGGTAAATGCTTACTGAGTCCCTTCTAGGAGATGGACGTGTTGTTAGATACACTGCTGTATTCACAGAATGATATGATGTTTGCGCTAAAGAGGTGAATTTCTTGTGGTTAATAAGCTATCATCTGCCGGTGCCAGCTGGCAAAGTCGATCAGGTCCCAAGAACGTGCACGGCGGGGCTAAGAAAGAAACTAAAGCAAGAGACTACAACGAAGATGGGATCGAGAGGTTCAGACACGTCTCCACGAAGGGACGCAGTCTGACACCAACTTTATTCAGCATCTTATATTTATACAGAAAAGCGTGAGAAAGACAAGACAGTTGACATTTTTTTCTTGGTTGGCCTATACATCTTACAAACAGTCACAAGAAATCTTGAGAGCATGGGAATGGCACCCTGTTATTATTTCTTACACCAGATAACATTTCTCTGTGTGTGAGAAGTTTGCACAGAACTCCAGATGCCTGCAGTAAATAAGCGCCTAATCTCTGGGGTGGTGGGACAGAGAGCTATGTTTGCAAGCAAACCCTCAAGGACTGAGGCAGCTCCCAGAGCTGTGTCCTTCGGACAAAGGACCCCATTCTCACGGGCAGCTCCCCGCAATCATCTAGAATCAGGTGGATCTGGTTTTTAATTCAGGCTTCATCATTTACTAATTGTACAACCTAGAGCAGGACACAGACTGTTTAAACCTCAGCTGGCTCATTTGTAGAGTGAACATTACAACTGCACTTGTCTTGTAGGGTTATTGTGAATCTTAAATGAGATACATGGCATAAAGACACTAATTTATAGCTATTATACTTATGGTATAGAAATCAGCAGGAAGGAACTGTTACTGTTTTATTTCCTTCCTTTCTTCCTTTTTGCCCCTCCATCACCCTCCCCCTCTCCTTTCCTCTTCCTCTCTGAGGTAGTCTGAATCCCTCTATTTCTGTGGCAAGGGTGGTTGCAGCATAAGGACAGTTTCCTTTGACGGTGATAGGGCTCAGGACAAACTACCCCATTCACATCTTGATGTGTGTGCCCGTGTGCTCAGTCACTTCAGCTGTGTCTGACTCTTTGTGACTCCATGGACCGCAGCTCATCAGGCTCCTCTGTCCATGGAATTTTTCTGGCAAGAACACTGGAGTGGGCTGCCATGCTCTCCTCCATGCTCCATTCACATTTTGGAAGAGTGAATATTTTAAGTGGAAGGTGTTGGAGAAAATGGCAGGTCAGTCTGAACTTTCCCGAACCCCTCTCTGACAGTTCAGAAAACCCTCATGTGAGAGATGCCTTTCCTGTACCAGGAGGAAAGGCACATCCTTGTCTCTGAAGACAGAGGGATGCCAAGGAAGACTCCCAACAATAGGCCCTGCTGAGTTTCCCTCAGTTACTACACTGACCTCCTCAACTTAGCCCACTCCTCCAGGACTATCCACTCTTCCTCAAACCTGGCATGCAATACTCAGGTCTAACTCCTCCCTTGGATCTTCATTTCCTTATGAAGTCTCCTGTGTCAGGTAAAACTTTTAATATTAAATAAAACTGTAAGCTTTTCTCTTATTAATCTGTCTTCATCAGTTTAATTTTCAGACCCAGCATAAGATGGCCCCTGAAAGTGAAAGTTGCTCAGTCATGTCTGCCTCTTTGAGACCCTATACAGTCCATAGAATTCTCCAGGCCAGAATACTGGAGTGGGTTGCCCTGTTCTCCTCCAGGGGATCTTCCAAACCCAGCAATCGGACCGAGGTCTCCCGCATTGCAGGCAGATTCTTTACCAGCTGAACCACAAGGGAAGCCCAAGAATATTGGAGTGAGTAGCTTATCCCTTTGCCAGTGGGTCTTCCCGACTCAGGAATCAAACTGGGGTCTCTTGCATTGCAGGTGGATTCTTTACCAACTGAGCTATCAGGGAAGCAAGAGGGACCCTAAAAGGGTTGGGAAAAAAACATTTTTGCTTTTTTGCATATGTGTAAACTTAAGCTTATTGCTGGAAATATGCCAGAGAAAAGGAAAGCAGAGGTAGCAAGGAGGAGGAGAGAGACTTTTCCCAGGCTGGGATGAGTCCAGAGATCTGTGGATCCCAAGAGGAGCGGGAGCCTGAGCCCACATCTACTGTCCTGGCGGGTGGCAGCATAGCCTTGATAGGCACTTCTGTGGTACTCCTCAGAGATGGGACCCAGGCACCCAGACTCCCAGCCTCGAAACATCCCCACAACCAGGCTTGGCACAGAAATGCTAAGACTGCCTGCTTGGCCATTTTTATGAAGTTTATAATAGCTGCATAAAAGGGGACCAAACAACACAGAGGCTGTTCCCCATTTTCTGGAAAGCACACAGAACTCACATGCTTTTGGGTGATCCCAGCAAAGAATAAAACTGAGATTTTCTAATGAGTTTGGCAGGATTGGGTCTCATATATAATTTGATTTAAAGACTGTAAAGATATACAACTTTTTTATATCAGATTCAACATTGTGTCTGGCAAATAGTAAGCATGTAATTAGTGATACCTACTATTATGGCATTTTTTTAACTACTATAGAAAACATTTGGAGAAGGCGATGGCACCCCACTCCAGTACTCTTGCCTGGAAAATCCCATGGACGGAGGAGCCTGGTGGGCTGCAGTCCATGGGGTCGCTAAGAGTCGGACACGACTGAGCGACTTCACTTTGCCTTTTCACTTTTATGCATTGGAGAAGGAAATGGCAACCCACTCCAGTGTTCTTGCCTGGAGAATCCCAGGGACGGGGGAGCCTGGTGGGCTTCCGTCTATGGGGTCGTACAGAGTCTGACACGACTGAAGCGACTTAGCAGCTAAAATACTAGCTGTTTGGAAAGACTGCTAGGTTTTGTGTGCTACATTAGCCACCACTATCTGAGTAGTTCATGTGTTTTGATGTATTGTAGAATGGATGTAATATCCAGACTGCAGCACAGCAGAAATGTATATTAAGATATGGATTGGGAATTGTCAAATATCTGGAGCCATCACCTCATTGTCAGCTAAGATTTCTGTCCATGTGCTGATATGAGTGAGACAGAGTCCATCTGAAAATTTCAGGGCAAAGCAGTTATGAAATGTGTTTCTTCAGTCTCTCTGGCCATACAGTTGAACTTGGAGGCTCAATGCTGGAACAGAAGTCATTATATGGAGGGAATGGAATAAACCCACAGAGGTTTTAACCAAGTCCAAGTCTAACCTAGCTGCAGGAAACCTCACTTAACTTGCAGATCTTTGTATTAGTGTAAGTAGCTTTTTGCAGGAAAAGAGCTCTTTGCAGGAAGGAGCTCTCTGCAGGAGACCTCTTTTGTCTTGTCACTTTGGCAAAGCTATATTTTAACTAACCGCCAGACTAAGCACGCCTTTCAAATCTTTTGATCACACAGCACTTTGCCTAACCTGTTGGTTCTTTCCTTAGATCAAAGAAACAGAAATGAAAAATAAGTAATTAAAAGATGAGCACATCTTTTCCTCAGCTTCCTCTGTAGTACTCTTATGAACTAACTGTGAAAAAGATAGCATCCAAAGAAAGATGACAAGGGTCAACAAGCCTACACATTTGTGACACAAGTCCACCCTCTCTCAAGATTGCTGATCTTCTGATTAAAATAACGTTTTCCATTTCTACCAACACTTGTCTCTTGTAGGGAATTTTAAGCAGCCAGACCTGACTTTGGTTAACATTCAGTTCAGTTGCTCAGTCGTGTCTGACTCCTTGTGACCCTCATGGACTGCGACACACCAGGCCTCCCTGTCCATCACCAACTCCCGGAGTTTACCCAAACTCATGTCCATTGAGTTAGTGATGCCATCCAACCATCTCATCCTCTGTTGTCCCCTTCTCCTCTCGCCCTCAATCTTTCCCAGCATCAGGGTCTTTTCTAAAGAGTCAGCTCTTCTCATCAGGTAGCCAAAGTATTGGTGTTTCAACTTCAACATCAGTCCTTCCAATGAACACCCAGGACTGATCTCCTTTAGGATGGACTGATCTCCTTTAGTTGGATCTCCTTGCAGTCCAAGGGACTCTCAAGAGTCTTCTCCAACACCACAGTTCAAAAGCATCAATTCTTCTGTGCTCAACTTTCTTTATAGTCCAACTCTCACATCCATACATGACTACTGGAAAAACTATAGCCTTGATTAGATGGACCTTTGTTGACAAAGTAATTCTCTGCTTTTTGATATGCTATCTAGGTTGGTCATAACTTTGCTTCCAAGGAGTAAGCATCTTTTAATTTCATGACAGCAATCACCATCTGCCATGATGTTGGAGCCCAGAAAAATAGTCTGACACTGTTTCCATTGTTTCCCCATCTATTTCCCATGAAGTGATGGGACCAGATGCCATGATCTTCATTTTCTGAATGTTGAGCTTTAAGCCAACTTTTTCACTCTCCTCTTTCACTTTCATCAAGAGGCTCTTTAGTTCTTCTTTGCTTTCTGCTATAAGAGTGGTGTCATTTGCATATCTGAAGTTATTGATATTTCTCCCAGCAATCTTGATACCAGCTTGTGCTTCTTCCAGCCCAGAGTTTCTCATGATATACTCTGCATATAAGTTAAATAAACAGGGTGACAATATACAGCCTTGACATACTCCTTTTCCTATTTGGAAGTAGTCTGTTGTTCCATGTCCAGTTCTGACTATTGCTTCCTGACCTGCATACAGGTTTCTCAAGAGGCAGGTCAGGTGGTCTGGTATTCCCATCTCTTTCAGAATTTTCCACAGTTTATTATAATCCACACAGTCAAAGGCTTTGGTTTCATGCTTTTTCAATGATCCAGCAGATGTTGGCAATTTGATCTCTGGTTCTTCTGCCTTTTCTAAAACCAGCTTGAACATCTGGAAGTTCACGGTTCACATACTGCTGAAGCCTGGCTTGGAGAATTTTGAGCATTACTTTACCAGCGTGTGAGATGAGTGCAATTGTGCGGTAGTTTGAACATTCTTTGGCATTGTCTTTCATTGGGATTGGAATGAAAACTGACCTTTTCCAGTCCTGTGTCCACTGCTGAGTTTTCCAAATTTGCTGGCATATTAAGTGCAGCACTTTCACAGCATCATCTTCCAGGATTTGAAATAGCTCAACTGGATTTCCATCACCTCACGTCTTGACAGTTCCTGAGAACTGTACTGTCAGCACTCCTCTATCACCCTCACCCAGAAATTTAAGCAACAGAGAATCACAGAAGAGAAAGCCATGCTAACAGAGAATCACCAATAGTTCAAACATCCAAATTCTCAAAAAGAATAATATTAAGACCTCTATCTTCATTACTGCTCAAGTTACTCTTTTTGAATACCTTTTAATCTCTATTGGACTTGATTAAAGTATACCAAGAAATGTCATTTTACCAAATGTTTCAAAATTAGCAACTGTTTTGAAATGAACACTGAAATAGCTTCATCAACATGAAGCTTTTCATGTTCAAAAGCGTCAATGAACATGAAAAAGCTAAAGTAAAAATCTCTTTCTTCCATGGAACTGGTCCTTGACTTAAAAAAACCCAGCATGAAAACATCGCAACTGAATAAACAGGTAGGAAAATAGATGCACAGAGAGGTAAATAACTTGCTTAAAGTTATCTGGTTTAGAGGAGGCAAAGTTCTGTCTGCAGAGCTGTGCACTTAACCACTGTGCTGTGCAGTTTTGATTGTTACTTGTGTTCTAAGCTTCTTATTGGTGTCCTTTGCCCATTGTTATATCCTCAGAAATTATGTCAAGTTCTTAGAATGTTAAACCTTTGATATATACTTGTTTCAAACACTCCCTTCAGTTTTTTCTTTATCTTTTACATTGTTTATATATTTTGAAGGTTAAAAATATGTTTTTTGTTATTTAACAATTTTTTAAGTCAATATCTCTCAGTCTTTTGATACATATTTAACTACTCTTTTAGGTTATAAAAATACTATTTGCTTTTGTAATTTCCTTCCTTTCTTTTTTTCCTTCCTCCCTTCCTTTATCACTGGTGTTTTTTTTTAAAAATTATGAAAACAATAGACTGCATATATATTTTTTCAAACAATATCTCATTCCCTTCCAACCCCACTCCCATCCTAGAGACTCTAGCAGTCTGGAGGCAGTGTAAAAAATCACTTTTCAGCTTTTTACCACAGTTGTTCATCTGCT
>NW_011495025.1:5182258-5223342 GCF_000754665.1 Bison bison bison | reverse complement strand
GAATCCTTATGTATTTTGAAAGGTTTAGTAAGCAATAATAACATATTTTATAGTCTTGAATTATCACCACTTTACTAGAATGAACCCAACATTGATATGATATATTGTTCTTTTAATATACCATGTGATAAGAATTTTATTTTAAAGTAAGAAATTTCCTGTAGGTCATTTTAACATGTAACAAATCATAAACCTCTTAACCAAATGGCTTTAGGTAAAGTGATTTAAATGACTGACTGTATATTTTGAGTCAATTTTGATCAATTAGAAGTAAAAGGAAAGAAAGAAATTCTAAAGTTAAAAGTGAAAAGGGAAATCTGGTTTACAAAATTTGAGCTACATACATTTTCTGTGTACTGACTAGTTATGAATATAACTATTTGGGAGCCAGTTTCCTGAGGTAAGCACATGGATGAGCCTTTAAAACCAAATACCCAGAAATTTTAAATAGTTGAGTTTACTAAATCTTTAACTTACAGAACAACAAGCACAGTGAAAACTGCTTTATTCCAAAAAGAACCATGTTTTACCAGGAAAATGGAAACAAAGTGTAGTATTGGCTTGGAGACATAAAAATTTCATGGACATCTTCTAACCCCCTTAATTGTTGCTTTATGTTGAAATTGGTCATTCAATCAGGTAAGTTACCTTGGCATAATAAAGGCTAAGCTAGCCAGCACTTTCCAAGCCACCTCCTGTTGTTGTATTTTTCTGATTTTGTTGTTGTTGTTCAGTCATCCAGTCACGTCTGATTCTTTGCAACCCCATGGATTGCAACACGGCAGGTCACCCTGTCCCTCACCATCTCCTGGAGTTTGCCCAAGTTCACGTCCATTGCTTCGGTGATGCCATCCAGTCATCGCATCTTCTGATGCTCTCTTCTTCTTCTGCCCTCAATCTTTCCCAGCATCAGGGACTTTCCCAGTGAGTCAGCTGTTTGCATCAAATGACCAAAATACTGGAGCTTCAGCATCTGTCCTTCCAACGAGTATTCAGGGTTGATTTCCCTTAAAATTGACTGGTTTGATCTTGCTGTCCAAGGGACTTTCAGGAATCTTCTCCAGCACCACAGTTCGAAGGCATCAATTCTCTGATGCGTGATCTTTCTTACCGTCCAGCTCTCACAACCATCTGTGACCACTGGGAAGACTACAGCTTTGACTATACGGACATTGTCAGCAGAGTAATGTCTCTGCTTTTCAATGTACTGTCTAGGTTTGTCATAGCCTTCATCTTTTGGTTTCATGGCTGCAGTTACCAACCACAGTGATTTTAGAGCCCAAGAAGAGGAAATCCATCACTACTTCCACATTTCCCCATTCTATTTGCCATGAAGTAATGGGGCTAGATGCCATGATCCTAGTTTTTTTTTTTAATATTTAGTTTTAAGCTGGCTCTTACATACTCCTCCTTCACCCTCATCAAGAGGCTCTTTAGTTCCTCTTGGCTTTTTGCCTTTAAAGTAGTATTATCTGTGTATCTGAGGTTGCTGATCTTTCTCACACCTATCTTGATTCCAGCTGGTAACTCATCCAGCCCGGCATTTATTCATGCTTTGCTCAGCCTATAGATTAAACAAACTGGGTGACAGCGGACAGCCGTGTCATATTCCTTTCTCAATCTTGAACCAATCAGTTGTTCTGTTTAGGGTTCTAACTGTTGCTTCTTGACCTGCATACACGTTTCTCAGAGCATTTCACATTTAAGAGTGTTCCACATTTTCCCATTTTTCTGATGGTCCATTCCAATTCTAAGCCTAGTTTAGTAATCTGAGTTAGACTAGTTGCATTACAGCTGTCAAATTATTCAATATTTTAATACATTCAGGCTATCATAGCAAAATACCACAGCTTGGGTGGCCTATAAACAACAGAAATTTATTTATCACAGTTCTGGAGGTTGGAAGTTCAAGATGAGGGTGTCTACATGGCCAGGTTTTGCTTCTGGTGAGAGCCCTCCCCCTGGCTCACAGGTGGCCATCCGTCCTTTGTGGTGTAACTCGGTGGAAGCGGCTGGGGGGATCCATGGGACCTCTTTTATAAGGACACTAATCCCAATCTCCTAGCCATCTCCAAAAGCTTCACTTTCTAATACAATCACTTTAGGGGTTCACATTTCAACAGGCAAATCTGGGGGAACATAAACATTCAGGCCATTGAATTCAGTTACAGGAAATGGCCAGATGACTGTTGTTTACTTTCCCTTGGGGGAAGAAGGAATGAGAGGGTGAAGAAGCAGATTAAGTTAAGGAATACTTAGAGCTCAACTTCTCAAAAAATTGAAAATTTCCAGACACATGGACACATTTCTGGATTTTTGATTAATAGCTGTCCTTTTATTTACTCATAGACTCTGAGAGAAAAATAAATTAAAAAAATAATCTGGAAGAGTCAACTTCAGTTAATTTACTGAGAACTTTGATAAGCCAGTGTCCTCATGCCAAAGAACAGACCTTTTATGGTATTGTGATTGATGGATATGCATTTACTAAAGTTGCTGCTGAAATACTCATAGTCATCATTTAAACAGGATTTATTTCAGTTAGAAACATAAGGAGGTATATGTGGTTTCCTCTTAGAATGATGTGCCGTGCTGTACTATGCTCAGTCATGTCCAGCTCTTTGCGACCTCAAGGACTGTAGCCTGCCGGGCTCTTCTGTTCATGGAATTTTCCAGGCAAGTATACTGGAGTGGGTTGCCATTTCCTCCTCCAGGGTATCTTTCCAACTCAGGGATTGAACTTATGTCTCTTGTATCTCCTGCATTGGCAATCAGATTCTTTACCACCGAGCCACCTGGGAAGCCCCTTAGCATGATGGGATGGTGGTATTATGATCTCCTGGTATGATAGCATCAGTACAACTTTAGTTGATGGAATGAGAAAAAAATTTTTGAAGAGGAAAGCAAACAGGAGAGGGGGAGTATAATAACAAAGAGAACCTCTAAACTCATTCCTTTAAAATTTAATAAAATATTTTAGAAAGTATGTGTTGAAAATTGTTATGGGCTGAAACTAGTCCTCATAAATTCATGTTGAAGGCCCAGGACCTCAGAGTGGTATCTGGATGTGTATCTGGTATCAGAAATGTATACCATTTGTATCTGGTATCAGAAAGAGACAGGGCTTTTAAAGAGGTAATTAAGATAAAATGAAGCCATTCAATTAGGCCCTAATCCAATATGACTGGTGTCCTTCTAAGAAGAGGGGACATGAACACAGAAACACATAGAGGGAAGGTCATGTGAAGATACAGACAGAAGATGGCCAACAACAAGCCAAGTTCAGAGAGACCTCAGAAGAAACCAACCTAGTCAACACATTGACCTTGAACTTTCAGACTTCTGGACTGTGAGAAAATAAATTTCTGCTGTTTAAGCCACCCAGTATGAAGTGCTTTCTTATGATCACCTAAGCCAACTAAAGAAGTAAAGTGTATACCCATCTGAGATAAAAGTGAGAAAACTTCAGTTCAGTTCAGTTCAGTTCAGTCGCTCAGTCATGTCCGACTCTGTAACCCCATGAATCACAGCACACCAGGCCTCCCTGTCCATCACCAACTCCCGGAGTTCACCCAGACTCATGTCCATCGAGTCAGTGATGCCATCCAGCCATCTCATCCTCTGTCGTCCCCTTCTCCTCCTGCCCCCAATCCCTCCCAGCATCAGAGTCTTTTCCAATGAGTCAACTCTTTGCATCAGGTGGCCAAAGTACTGGAGTTTCAGCTTTAGCATCATTCCTTCCAAAGAAATCCCAGGGCTGATCTCCTTCAGAATGGACTGGTTGGATCTCCTTGCAGTCCAAGGGACTCCCAAGAGTCTTCTCCAACACCACAGTTCAAAAGCATCAATTCTTCGGTGCTCAGCTTTCTTCACAGTCCAACTCTCATATCCATACATGACCACTGGAAAAACCATAGCCTTGACTAGACGGACCTTTGTTGGCAAAGTAATGTCTCTGCTTTTCAATATGCTATCTAGGTTGGTCATAACTTTCCTTTCAAGGAGTAAGTGTCTTTTAATTTCATGGCTGCAGTCACCACCATCTGCAGTGATTTTGGAGCCCCAAAAAATAAAGTCTGACACTGTTTCTCTATCTATTTCCCATGAAGTGATGGGACCAGATGCCATGATCTTTGTTTTCTGAATGTTGAGCTTTAAGAAAACATAACACTCTAAATAATAAGTGATATGAAACCACACTTGACTCCATATTCCTTTCCTCCCAATGAAATTTCATTTTCTTGTTGACTGCTGTTGTAAATCTGGAGTTGGTTTAGCACCAAATGGTGTCATGGAGCGGGAACGGCCAATTACATCACCAAGAAAGAGTCAACATGAGCCCTGATGAGGCCATGACTGTGGCTCCAGGTCAGGGTTTCCAGAGCTCCACCTCAGTGCGCTGAGGCAGTCTTCTCTCAGCAGAATGAGGATGCTGAGGATGTGGTACTTTGTAGAAGGAAACTCAATCTTAGGAAGATCTGTGTGAGACTAGAGGAAGATCAGCAGCTTGGTGTCTTGCCCATGTCAGTTTACATTGCAGGGTTCCCTTCAGTGGGATTCAGGACAGGCTACTCCAAAACACGATACCTTGATGTATGAAATATTTTAAGCTGAGGGAGTTGGAGAAAACAGCAGAAGCAAGAAGATCACTCTAATTTTGTCCCCACCCTCTTTCCTAAAACAGATCATAAATTCCTCATGTGAGAGGTATCTTCCCTATTTCTGGAGGAAAGGAGCATCTTTACCTTTGAATACAAAGTATGCCAAGAAGAATCTGAATGGAAAGGACTTGTAAGTGTTCCCAGTTTGCTATACTTACCCATAATCCTTAACCTATCATACTGCTCCATGACTATTCACCCTTCATCAAAGCTAGCATCAAATACTCAGGTCGAACTATTTCTTTGAGTCTTCATTTCCTCACAAAGGCTCACAAATCACATAAATTTTAATAAATAAATGTGTATACTTTTCTCCTGTTAATCTGTTTTTGTCCCTTTAATTTTCAGATGCAGCCAGAGACCCTAAGGAGGGTCAAGGAAAACTTTCCTTCCTTACACCTTGGTAGAGCTTTTTGGACTTGAAACGCCTCCAAGAGAGACAGCAAGACAGCTTCCTCAACTCCTATCCTTATCAAGAAACACTGCTGCATAGTAATGACCAGTAAGAGTTCCTCCCTTCTTTCCAAAGACACCATCAAAGGCAGATGGACTTAGGAAGAGAGGGTGTGTTTTAGTTTTTAGGTAACTAAGTCAGAGCAGTACCTGTAGGAAAAAGGTATTTTCTTCTGACCCTGCTATGCATCTGTTTAAATCTTTTTTTATTAAGAGTGAAGCTTGTCTTTGTAAAAACAGGAGTCTTGCAATATAGTTAAACTGGTGTGACCTTCAGTGATCTGCCAGTAGATGTTGGTCTCATTAAACAAGTTATTTGGCCGGAAGGCAAATATGTTATGGTATTATCTGCTCATGCTGAAAAGCAAATATAAAATGGGTGTCTGTGCATAAGAAAAGAGAATAAATGGAGCCTCTGACAAGGCAACTGCTTTATCAAGCATTCTGTGCCTCCTCCCTGTTTTGCATTTTCAAATGCAGAAATCTAGGTTATTATAGCTTCCAATGGTGTTAGTAAAATATAAGTTCCTGACGCATGTTTGCTTATAATGAAATATAGGTACTTATGCATATTTGCTTTAAGCACATTTGGAGCAAGGAGATATTTCCATTTAGGTTTTGCTGACACTTTTGCAAACAGTAGATCCTCACATGCAACAAACTTTCCATGTAGCTCAGCAAGATCACCAGAAAATTGCAGCCGATGGCATCCTTTCTTTGTTCACTCATTTTCTTGTTTCTTGCACCTTTTTTGTGCTTCCTCATACAAATTTTGACTATTTAATTCAAATTGGGATTAAAATTCTGATTAGATACCTGCTTATAATGGACACTGAAATACCACTGATGCAATAGAATCTCCTCAGAAATACAATGAAATTGAGAAAATGATATTGACCAGAATTCTTCCTGGGACTCTACTATTGCAACTCTTCAGGAGTAATGCATAGTTGTAGTTACCAGGCTGTCTTTCAGAAGGGTGGTACTGGTGGCATGCAGGATTTTATTTTGTGCTGAGTGGGGTATGTTAGTTTGGGGCCAAATGGAATAGCTACAGGTCAAAAGAGAAGGGTCAGACTGCAGCAGTAGTGTAGCACCATCTGCTCTTATGTAGCATTTACTACCACTTCACTATGACTATAATATCATATCAATCATATCATATTGATATGAATCAATCAATTCATATCATATCAATATGAAAAAATATATTCAATACAGGGCTTCCCTTGTGGCTCAGCATAAAGAATCTGTCTGCAATGCAGGAGATGTGAGTTTGATCCCTGAGTTGGGAAGATCCACTGGAGAAGGAAATGGCAACCCACTCCAGTATTCTTACCTGCAGAATCCCATGGATAGATGGGGTTGCAAGAGTTGAGCACACCTTAGGGATGAAATCACCATTGCCATATACAATACGACAGAATTATGGAGAAAGGATAGTGAACTGGCAGATCACAGGGAACCCAAATAGCACACAAACATGAAAAGATGCTCCACTTCACTAGTTATCAGAGAAATGCCAACTAAAACCATAGAGATATTGTTCCACAGTCATCACATCATCAAAATGTTAAAAGCCCAATCATCTTAGGACACACAGCAGACATTACATTATTCTCTATGATTTTTGGTTTGTTTGTGACACATTTCAACATAAGTGGATTTAAAAAAAACAGAATATTGATTTGAAGGGATCAAATACATGATACATGATACATGTATACATGTCTTTCTGATTTCCTGTCAAATTCCAAGAACAGAAAGTTAGAGATTTTATGTTGGGCTGCTTGTCTTCATGATACTTAAAAATAGGCCAGAATTGTTAAGTCATGTGCTTTGGGGTTAGGCGAGAAGTTAAATAAAAATGTTTGACAGAAAATAACAAAATTATGTAAAACAATTATCCTTCAATTAAAAAACAAGTAATTTTTTTTTAAATTAAAAAAAAATAAAGATACAAATAGGAAATTATTGCAGAGACGACACTGCTTGTTCACCATCCACCATTTTGTCTGCTTTTTGTGCACGCAGGAAGGCTCCAGTTACACCCTTCCTGCTACAACTTGTGAGCATGTGACTGAGTTCTGACTACAGCAAAGTAAATGGAAGTTGCCACTTGTACACCTGATATCAAATGCTTGTGTCATCTTCCACTCTGTCTTTCCCTGCCCATTTGTCTGGAAATGAAGGCCCGTGAGACGGTGGAAGAAAAACAAAAAAAAAGAATATTGAAGGTGATTCCTGTGCTGCCTGTGTGGCTCTGACACTCTGAGTCACCATGTGGAGTGGATCCTCCTGGGAAAGCAAGATAACCAGGAGCATCTACCTCAGGACCCTGTGTGCATGTAAGAAATATATCTCCTTGTGTTACGCCATTGAGATTTTGGAGCTACTTTAGTCTTAGAAATTAGTCTATTTTGACTTACCCAGTAATTGCTCAGACTAAGACATATTCTTTTAAATGATCCAGGAAGTCCTTCAAATGTGCCAGAACAGTCATCATCTGAAGTTTATTAGTTAGACATTTCAAATAAATGGCTTTGGAGCAACTCAATCTATTTTCCTCCCAGGAATATGACATGCTTTCTGAAGAAATGATATAAAAGTTGGAGAAGAAAGAAGATTTTGAATTCTACTGTATACATCTCGGAGTTTGATCTCAGAATAAACTTCCTATTTCCTTTCATGTGTTTTATGTGAATGAGTCATTTCCAGGGGTCTGGGCCTACTCCTTCTGGCAGTGGCAGCTCAGCCAAAGACACTTATCTGGTGAGCTGACTGATATGACTCCTTAGATTTTATCACTGTTGCTTTTGGATTATACTTGTGACTAAGGCTTGGGGTTGTAGTTATGACTTATGTGGAAGGGGTTTTATTTTTCAAGCAGGGTAATAAATAAGATGAGATGTAGTAAATTTTTGAGAACTGCTTCTGCTACTGCTAAGTCGCTTCAGTCGTGTCTGACTCTGTGGGACCCCAGAGACGGCAGCCCACCAGGCTCCCCCGTCCCTGGGATTCTGGGTTGCAACACTGGAGTGGGTTGCCATTTCCTTCTCCAATGCCTGAAAGTGAAAAGTGAAAGTGAAGTTGCTCAGTCGTGTCCGACTCTTCGTGACCCCCTGGACTGCAGCCTACCAGGCTCCTCCCTCCATGGGATTTTCAAGGCAAGAGTACTGGAGTGGGGTGCCATTGCCTTCTCCGTAAATTTTTGAGAACAGATCTGAGCAAATCACCCCCAAAATGAGATAGTGAGTGGAGCACAGGCCACTTGAGACCAGGCAGGAGTAATCATGTGACGGGGGAGATCATGGCATCATCCTTCATTCCCCCCTTTCCCTTTCTATTTAATCTGTCAGGATGATTCTGTGGTCCTTCTTTCAAAACACATCTTAATCTTAAATCCATTTTCCCTCCTGGATAATTTTAATAGCTCTGGACTGTTCGGCCTGTGTCTGCCTTTACTCATGGTTTCCCGTGTCACTCGGATAAAGTCAACCCCTCAAAATGGCTTCCAGGTCTTACATTATCTGTGGCTTTCTCTCGCTTCAACCCTCTTCTACCTCATCACTGACCCCTCACCCTAGCCTTTGTTTTGTTCCATCTACAGTGACTTTCTTGATGTTTCTAGAATATATCAGACATCACATGCCTCAAGGCCTTCCATTTGCAGTTCCCTCTGTTTGCACCTTCCCTCATTTATCCACACGGGTGACATGTCCTCAAATGTCAGCAAGGACTTCCCTGACGCCTTGAATCTAGCAAGTCTTTTCCTTAGCATCCCATCCTCTGGACCACAGACTTCTCTCCATCTCCCAGCAGGTGCTTTCTGGCTCTTCCTACTTGTATTATTTTCCTCTGTAACACTTATTACCCTCTGATATACTTTTTTTTTTGGTCTCTCTCATGGTTTTTGGTTACCATTGTAACCATTTTTAGGGGCTTCCCTGGTGGCTCAGAGGTTAAAGTGTCTGCCTGCAATGCGGGAGACCTGGGTTCGATCCCTGGGTCAGGAAGATCCCCTGGAGAAGGAAATGCACAATTCAGCAGTGTAAAGTACATTCTCATTGCTGTAACAACAGACACCGAAAAAAGCAGAAAAGCTGTCTAGAACTTTATCTTCTTACAAAACAAACTCTATCCTCAGCCCCTTTCTACTTTCATTCCATGATTTTGACTTCTTAAACACTTCATATGAGTGGAATTATACAGTATTTGTCCTTTGCGCATAAAGTCTTTGAGGGATATCCATGTTGTTACATGTGACAGAATTTCTTTCGTTTTTAGGGCTGCATAATGCCATTGGGTAAGGGCAGCTATAACAAAATGCCACAGACTGGGTGGCTTCTAAGTGACAGCAATTTATTTCTCATAGTTCTGGAGGCTGGAAGCCCAAGAACAAGATGCCAGCAGATTTGACTCTGATGAGGACCTACTTCCTGGTTCCTTCGTAACTGTTCTCTTGCCGTGTCCCCACAAGGCAGAACGGACGGGGACAAGGGACCTCTCGGGGCCTGGTTACATTTGTGAGGCCCGGTCCTCCTCACCAGCGGTCCCCAACCTTTTTGCACAAGAGACAGTTGTCGTGGATGACAGTTTTTCCACAGACTGCGGTGGGGGCATGGTTTCGAGATGATTCAAGCACATTACATTTATTTTGCACTTTACCTCTATTATTATTTCTATTATTAATACATCAGCTCCACCTCAGGTCATCAGGCATCAGATCCCAGAGGCTGGGGAGCCCTGCTCATGAGCTAATCACCACTCAAAGGCCCCACCTCCAAATACCATCACACTGAGGTTAGGATTTCAACATATGAATTTTTGGGGTCACCTTCAGTCCATTGCAGTCATTTTTGCAGAAACATTACCTAACTGGCATTGCAACCTTAGAGCATCCTCTGAAGGGCGCATATGTCAGTTTGTCTCAAATGTAAAAATTAAATTAACCCCAGGCTTAGCAAGGGCTCAGTCTATAGGCACTCATATGCTGCTGTGTACAAATTTTACAAATGTTGTCCATATCATCAAATGAAAAAACTGCAGGAATTTTAGATAGCATGTTTAGCAAATAGATCTTTACTTTTGGAAAAAATAAGGTCAATTGTTTGCCTTCCCCTCTGGCGGAGAAGGAATGGAAAAGCTTGCCAAGCAGACACTGTGAACAGTGGTTTAAAGAATTATAAATTTGAGATTCTGAACACCACAACACTTTTTGTCATTATTGTCCTTGGACAAGTCATTTAGTTGCTGTTCACCTTGTTTCATCTCCAAAATGATGGAAAATCATGCTTACTGCTCACCTAATCTTCCTCACAAAGACACTGGTGGTCCAGGCCACACAAAGGTATTCAAGAAAGTACCAACTTTGTAATTTAAATGAAAGACACACAGAGAGACAACACTCTAGTATTAAACAGTTTTCATGATTAGCTGAACAGCAGTCCTTGGAAGCTGCAGTTTCAATATACTGTACATTTCTTAAGGAGTAAACAACAAAAGATACAGGGCAAGTATATCAGCAGGAGCTGATAGAACACTTAGCTTCAAAATCTCCCCTACACTGGAAAACCTGCCATCTTAAATACAACCTTGTAATTAAGATGAAGTCCCTTTTTATTACAAAAAATTAACAATGGGTCTTTTGTACAAGAGTGGTTTGGCATGGACCAAAAAAAAAAAAAAAATGCTGAGAACTTTAAGATGGCAGAAGTAGAACATTTAACCAAGTATTGAGCCCTTTTCAGTGGGGAGCTCTGTGTGAAAGCATAGGTCACATGTCCACAAGCTGGTTACTCAACAGTCTACATATTCCTTGAAACTTCCAGTGGTATGAGTGCCGGGTAGATGGGTCAGCAAGAGCCCAAGACATTGAATAAATAAGGGGAAGACGTAAGATCAGGTCATTGACAGAAAAGGCACTTTGAAGGCCCTAGCTAGATACCTAAGCTTTACAAAGGTAGGATTCCCAAGGTCTGGAAGCAATGAACTGCCAGAGAATGCCATGACAGCCCTACATGTGACCCTTCAATACATGAGAACTGGGAGACCAAGTTCCCACAGAAAGAGTAGCATCATCTGTGGAGAACCAAACTCTAGTCAAGGCAATGAGATAAAAAGAGTGCAATAATAATAACATGTAATTTTTAAACATGTATAGGCCTTATCTCAGAAGATGACTGGCTAAAGCATGGTTAATTTCATTAGGCTCCATTGTTTGGAACAAATATCATCTGTTTTCCAAATGTATACCAGTATTATAATGCCACTCCCCCAAAGCCTTGACCGTGAAACTATCCACTCTTATATAATGTTGATATTTCAGTGTCCAAACCTGTGGGCCCACCCAAAGACTGGCAGCTCTACTCTTTTGTGCCTATTTTCTGCTAGTTCTCTCTGAGGTGGGGGTGCCACTCTGCCTGGTATTCAGCATTCCTATATGGCCCATATCTAATTCCTTTGTGAGTTTGGCTATGCCTTTAGATGATTTCAGAGATAGGAGACACTACTCTCTGTTTCTCCCAGGACACGTTGAAATTTCTATGCCTTCCTGTGCTGTGCTGTGCTCAGTTGCTCAGTCGTGTCCGACTCTTTGTGACCCCATGGACTGTAGCCCACCAGGCCCCTCTGTCCATGGGGATTCACCAGGCAATAATACTGGAGTGGGTTGCCATGCCCTCCTCCAGGGCTATGCCTTCCTACTTGAAGATTTCCACATCCTTTCTTCTATAACTACTTTGATTTCTTCTCTTACAGTTATTCAAGTCTCATCCCACTCCCCAAAGGGATGACCAAGCACAATTCCTTCAGTGACTTTCAGCTTTTAAAAATAAAAACTTGAGGTTTGTCTATCCTCAAAACAATCCATAAGAAGTACAAAAATTCTTAACAACATACTATCAACCAAGATTGAATCATGAGGAAACAGAAAATCTGAATAGATTGATTACTAATAAGGAGCTTGAATCAGTAATCAAAAAACCTCCCAACAAACTGAAGTATAGGACCAGATGACTTCATTGGCGAATTTTACTAAACATTTTAAAAAGATTTAATAGCAATCCTTCTCAAATGCTTCCAAAAAAAGAAGAGGAAGAAACACCTCCAAACTCACTTATGAGGCCAATATTACCCTGACACCAAGAACAGACAAGGACACCACAAGAACAGAAAACTACAGGCCAATATCCCTGATGAACATAAATGCAAAAATCCTCAAAAAATATTAGCAAACCAAATTCAACAATACGTTAAAATGGTTACATACCATGTTCAAATGGAATTTATTTCAGGGATGCAAAGATGGTTTAGCATATGCAAATCAATAATGATGATACATCATATTAACAAAATGAAGGACAGAAATCATTTAATCATATTAATATATGCAGAAGAATCATTTTACAAGATTCAACATTCAATTATAATGAAACTCTCAACAAAGTGGTAAATAGGGAACATATCTTAACATAATAAAGACCATAGAAGACAAGTTTACAGCTAACTTCGTACTCAATGGTGAAAAGTTGAAACCATTCCCTTTAAAATTAGGGACAAAACAAGGATGCCTTGGACTGCAGTCCACCAGGCTCCTCTGTCCATGAGATTTTCCAGGCAAGGATACTGGAGTGGGTTGCCATTTCCTTCTGCAGGGGATCTTCCCAACCCAGGGATCAAACCCCGGTCTCCTGCACTGCAGGCAGATTCTTTAACAACTGAGCTACAAGGGAAGCCCCCATAGAAGACAAGTTCACAGCTAACTTCGTACTCAATGGTGAAAAGCTGAAGCCGTTCCCTTTAAGATTAGGGACAAGACAAGGAGGCCTACTCTTGCACTTTTATTCAACATAGTATGGAAGTCCCAGTCAGAGCAATTGGGGGGGAAAAAAAAGGCATCCAAATTTGAAAGGAAGAAGTGTTATACTATTTAGAGAGGACATGAAAGTATATATTGACAATCTAAAAAAGTCCCACTCAAAATGTTAGAACAAACAAATTCAGTAAAATTTCAGAATCAATACACAAAAACCTGTTGTGATTTGATACACTAATAACAGAGCATCAGGAAGAAAACTGAGGAAACAGTCCCTTTTACAACTGCAACAAAAAGAATAAAACAGTAATAAATTTAACCAGGGAGATGAAAGTCTCTACACTGAAAACTATGAGACATTGATGAAAGAAATTTAAGAAGACACAGAGACTGACCAAGAATCACTGCTTTTCTCATTGTACTCACCCTTCCTGGGGGATTTCATCCAACCTCATATTTTTTTTTAATAGTTTAAAAATGGCTTAAAACTTTATATCTAATACTTTCTAAATTAAAATCTCCAACCCTGAGGTCTCTGCAAAGGCTCAGACTTTCATATCCAATGGTCTCTAGCAATCTGTGCTGGGTGAGGAACAAACCTATTCCCAGAAACTCCTGTGTAGACAAATGCAGCAGTTCCCCAGTGCCTGATGATCATTTCACATATTGCCTAAAAATACTCATTGATCTCACAATATCACTGATAGTGGGGAAGTGTATGTGTGCAAGCTCACTCAATTGTGTCCGACTCTGTGCAACCCCATGGACTGTAGCCTGCCAGGCTCTTCTGTACATGGAATCTTCCAGGCAAGAATATGGGAATGGGTTGGCAGTTCCTGCTCTAGGGGATCTTCCTGACTCAAGGATCAAACCCATGTCTCCTGCATCTCCTGCATTGGCAGGTGGATTCTTTACCACTGACCCACCTGGGAATACGTGTGCTGAATATTTTAGGCATTCACCAACCTTGAATACACAGAGTGCATGACTTTAATAAGCCCTGTTAACTTTGGAATGGTGTCCTGAGCTTAATCCCTGAGGTGTTCCATGGGCCTCAAGGAGTCCATATTCCTTGATGCCATGTATATGCCACCACCGCCAACCACAAAAAACGCAGTCAGCCAAACCCTATTTCTGGAATGGTATTACACTTGCTTCAGGTGAAGCTTTTTATGAAAAATATTTTTGGAGCAACAAAAAGGATGAAAAGCTGAGGCTTCATCTTTCTTAAAGAACGGGTTGCATGGCTGCATTGTGCCAGTTTGCTAACTGTGGCAGATTGTATTCTCACAGACTGATCTTCTACAATGTGACCTTGTCACTCTCCCGTCAAGCTATAGGCACCTGTTTCTTTATCCCACTGAATATGGACTATTCCTGTGGCTGCTGGAATGGTTGGTGATAGAGTACAGCAGGAATGACTCTGCCAGTTCTGGGTATGGCCCTTAACTGCCCTGCTTCCAGATGCCGTGTGGTGGGAAGAAGCCAGGCCACAAAAAAGAGGACACACACAGGTGTTGTGGCTCCAACTGAACTCCCAACCAAAGCCAGCTTTCAAACCAGCCGTGTGAGTAGCCATCATGGATATTCAATCTGTCTGTGCTCCAGCAGACATGACAACTGAGAGATCCCAGGGAAAAAAAATCACCCAGCTGAGATCAGTTATACATCCGAACTGTGAGATATTAATAGTAAGATTGTTATTTCAGCTTTGAAACAAAATTTTTATTTTATGGGAAGACAAAAAAAATTAAAACAAAAATTTTCTCTGCCCTTTGGCCTTCCCTCTCCCTACATTCTGCACTGTGTATCTTTTCCCAACAGCAGAAATACCTGCTCAACCATAAGAAGCAACATTCCCCTAGCATCAACAAGGCAATTCCTTAAAGATGCCATTCCTTCTTCATCTCATAAGGGGTCACATGGAGCCTAGATCTGGATTATGTAAACTGTCAATCATACGTCATCTAATGTACAGCTCTCTGTCTCAAAAAAGTTATATAACTGTACCTTGACTTCTAAAGGGTGGAAGAGTTCTCAGAGCTTTCTGAGGTGCTCGTCCTGAGTTATAATCCTCAAATTTGGCCTGAAGAAAATTTTCCATTTCTTTCTTAGATGGACTGATCAATTTTTTTAATTAACATACTCTATTAAGTTTTAGGGTGGTTTGTTACTAGAGTAGAGTGGAACACTAATAAATATCTGTGTTTATGGCAGAATTTGGTCTGCAACTTGCTTTCTTTATAACCTGGTATTGAAGTCACAGGGAGGCTTAGCCCTTATTCACACTCCTCCAAATATCATTGCCTATTGAGATATAACTAAAAGAACCTACAAGATATATGTGACCAGACTGACTTGGGTAGATAAGGCATCTTATCTGGTACTAATAAAGCAAGAATTTCAAGCCTCAGAACCCAGATAGTAGGCTTGTGTAATATGGTCTGTGGAACAGCAGAACTGGAGCTTCAAATGTTACCATAAGTTGCTGGGTGCGGACATGGCTGAGGATATAAAAGTCAGGAAAGCCCATAGATCTGTAATTCTTTTGTCTCGGTGGAAAAATTGTTCACATACACTGCCAAGACACTGCATTTGCAATGTGTCTCCTTAAGATAAAAGAGAGACAATGAGGAACTATGTCAGCCTGTCACATCCCTATCTTTACATTGCTTATTTGCTGCTTCAGGATCCAGGCAAAGCAAAAGCAACCTTGAATGAGTCCAAATCCATGTTCTCATCCATCCTGAAACCTGGACCAGGTGGCCTAGTACAATATCTCCATCTCAAAGCTCCACAGATGTCTCAAATGCACTGTGTTCCAAGCTGAGCAGATCACATTTCCTCTTAAACCTACTGCCATCACTAACTTGTCTCAGTAGGAAGTAATCTCTATTCACCCGTTCACCAGATTTCTCCTTTCACCCCTTTCACCACACCCCAACAATATCTAAGGCCAGCTAATATGACTTTCCAAACAGTTCTTAGGAATCTCTTCCTAATGCCGTTGCAAGACTCTGGCCTTCGTGTCTCATTTGGACATCCTGATTCATTCTCCCTGCCTCCAGTCGTGGCTATCTATTGGGCTGGCCAAGAAGTTTGTTCCAGTTTTTCCATAACATCATACAAAAAAACCTGAGCGATTATTTTGGCCAACCCAATAAAATCCCACCCCCCCTCTACTCAGCTAGCAGAGGAAGCGATCTACAATGTAAATCTGACCATGGGATTTCTTTGCTCCAAATCTGTTATCCTGATGCAGCACGTGGCTTCCTTGCTCACCTCTCATTTCACTTCCTACCTCTGCTCTCAGAACATCAAAAGCCTACTTACAACACTGCCCATTCTCAAAACTGGAATGCTTGTCAGTTTCCTCTTCCTTGCCTCAGTGGCTTTGCTCATGCTGCTGTCTGTTTGACATACCCTTTCTCCATGCCCTTCTTCACTTACCCAGTCCTCAGCCTGGCTAGATTCTTCTCATTCTTTAGAACAGTAGAGGGTGAAAAGATCCTATTCCCTAAGAAAACACCCCAGGCCGATCATAATTGAATGTATGTAAGTGGCTCCCAGGAATCAGTATTTTTTAAAGCTGCCCAGATAATTTCCATGGCAGCTCTGGCTGAGAACTATGCTTTGGAGTCATGATGCGCCTCTTCTCCCCAGACTGAAATGTTCTTTTATGATCCCATAATGTTCCATAACGTCCTTTTATTGCACAGTCCACATTGCATTTTAATGAGCTGTTTACAAGTTTGTCTGTCTAGAGGACACGAACTTATTTAGGGTAGGAACTGGGTTTTTTTTTTTCATATTTTCAGTATTTTATTTAGTGGCTGGTAGGTACTAAATAATCAATCACCCTTTGTCAAAGAGAATGGATGAGTGAATGAGAAAACAATTAGATTTATGCTAATAAATGTTTTCAGAATATTCATATAATAAGAGTAAGTGAAAATGTCATGTTATTTTACTCCAGCTCTCTTCAGTTTTGATAAGTCCCAAAACACATTGGTATGAGTAGGGTTAGAATATATAGAGTCTGCTTTGTGACTGGAAATGAAGATATTAACAAACCAGAGCAAGCACTGCAGATTTTGAGCAGGGTCCCCTGAAACAGGCACTGACAAGCCCAAGAATGTGACACGGGTTACTGAGTTGTAGTGAGAGGTAAATTCTTGCTCCAGAGAGAGAAATAGAAAAGGGGAACATTTAAGGTTTACTCAATAACTGAATATGGGGAAAAAAAAAAAACAACCCTTTTCTCCTATAATAGTTTCATGTGAAATTTTAATGGTTTGGGCTAGATATAATTGAGTATACATGTATACTTTTGAGAATTGAGAATATTGTAAAAAGTGAAATAATAATTTAGAGAAATAAATTACTGGAATAGAGAGTTAAATGGGAATGTTTGACATACACATCAATCTGAAAAAAACATATTCTGGAACCACTTCAATTCACTAACCCATTTCTGAGCATCCATATTTCAAGTCACTGTGAACTGTGATGAAAATGTCCCTGATACCAAGAAACATAGTCTAATAATAAGGGTAATGGGATCAACACATAAATACATATTTTGAGCTTCTGTGAGGTGCTCGGCTTTTCCCAAAGATCTTTATGCATGTAAGATCATCGAATCTATAGTTAACTGGTTAATCTCACTTCTTTAGATGAAGAAACTGAGACTTAGGGAGGCTAAGTCATTCACCCAAGGTTGATAAACTAGAATTTAAACTCACATTTTTTGGGGTCCTAACCCTTTCTGCTTTTTTAACAGGGGAGATTAAACATGGACATCAGTTATAAATGTTAGAATGTGGCATGTGCTGTAAACAAACAAAAGGCCATCAGAGTATGTAACAGTTTCACTTCTCACTGGTAGCGGATAAAAACAGACATCATGGGGAAGCTGTCTGACCCATTTCTCACAGGAAGAGTAGAATTTTGTTGTTCTACGCTTAGTAACTCTCTTTGTTTTCTCGAGTGGTTTTGTTGTGAAATATATTTGGGTTTACAGAACAGTTGCAAAGGAGTATTCCTGTGTACTCCTCACCCAGTTGTTCCTCCGGTGAACATCTTACATACTCTTGGTACAATAAGCAAAAGTAGTAAATTAACACTGATCCAATACTATTCACTAAATGACGGATTTTATTCAGATTTTCCTCATTTTTCCCAGTAATGTCCTTTCTCCATTCCAAACTCAAGTAATGAATTTTATCAGGAGAAGATTGAAGAGGAAGATATTCCATAAAAAAGGGAAGTCCTTGAACAATGTCTAAGTCCAGGATACTTCCTCTAAGGTGGCCAATGATGTTTAATGAATCTAAATTGCTTTGTTAGCAAATGGAGAACTGTCCATTGCTCTTTACCTTTCTGTCTGGTTGAATATAAAGTGATAAATAAAAAGGGAAATAATTCATGTTATTCTCTTGTTGCTCTGCG
Source organism: Bison bison bison (assembly GCF_000754665.1). Classification (NCBI taxonomy): domain Eukaryota; kingdom Metazoa; phylum Chordata; class Mammalia; order Artiodactyla; family Bovidae; genus Bison; species Bison bison. The sequence continues at coordinate 5,204,961 of NW_011495025.1, read as the reverse complement.
GTGTTTTCCTTTTGCATCGCCAGTAATAGAAAATTAGGCTGTGTGCATTTCAGTGCTAATGGCACTCTCGATGGCTTTGCAGTCTTGTTCTGACAGTTCTAGCCTCATGGTAACATTACCACAGATCTGAGAAAAAATATGCCAGTCTGGTTGTGTTTCCCCAAATAACTTTTTCATTTTGCAGGGCAGAAAGAACCTGCTCTCCAAAACAGCATAAACAAAGCCATTAAGTTCATCCTAGGTCTTCTAAAAGGCTTTCAGAACAGTTACATTAAAAAAACAACCACCATAAACTCCATAGAGCAATAATACACTAGACATAAATTTAGAATATGTCTCCATTCAAAACAACCATCACAGAAACAGTCACCTGAGTCTCCAGAGAAATATGGATGAGAGGCCATGTTGAACCTTGGCAAGTCCTATGTGAAGAACCAAAGGAACAGTTTCTCAGAGGGACAGCAGGTATGTCTCCAAGTGAATCTTCTTTTTCCTTTTTGGATTTGATGCATTTCAGCTATGTTCATGTTCATCTGCTTTTCTATTTTGCCCTGTAGATAATTATCTACATATATAATTTTAAAGGTGAATCAAAAGTTGATCATTTTCTTTTAAATAAGAGTTACTATCAACTCCTTTTCTTTGACTTTAAGGTAAAACATGTGACATATTCTGGCTGATCCAAGGCAGAGGCAAAGCTGACTGTGCCCATGTTACCAGGGCCAGTGACTCAACGGTCGCCAGTCATCAGTATTTTTCCTGTTGTTTTCAGGAGTGCAAACTGGCACATTTTTAGTGACATTACTCACAACCGCACTTTGGCTGTTTAAATTGGAAGGAATGATAATGAGAGTAATTTGCGGGTAATTAAGCCTCTCCTTTCCACCTGTCAGTTATGCAAACTAGAAGGAGCCTAACAGCACAGTCATGTGTTGCTTCAATTAAGAACAATTTCACAGGGGCTTTGAATATGTGGGTAGCCTACTAAAATGTTAGAGGAAAAAGTTGAAATCTGTTATGCTCTTAAAAAAAAGTTTTATTGAGATATTTTATGTATCCTAGAATTTACCCATTTCTCTTAGGTAGATGTGAAAGACTGGAATTGCAAGGTCGCATGGTAAGTTTGTTTAATGTTTTTTAGGAAATGATAATCTGTTTTCCAATATAATTATCATTTTACATTCTCACCAGCCATGCGTGAGTGCCAGTTTCTGCACATCTTTGGCAACCTTTGTTACTGCTTGTCTTTTTTGTATACCCACCTTAGTGGGTGAGAAATGGTGTCTGTGGTTTTCATACACATTTTCCTAATGAGTAAATAATGACGTTGAGAATCTTTTCATGTCCTTATTGGTTTATTGATAGTTTCTTTGGATAAATGTGTATTCAAATCCTTTGTCCATTTTTTTTCATTTATTTATTTATTTTTTTGGCATTATCCATTTTTTTAATTTTATTTTTTAACTTTACAATATTGTATTGGTTTTGCCTTTGTCCATCTTTGAATTGGGTTACTTGCTTATTTCATCTCCCTGTCTCCTCTTGGAGGAAATCACTGTCTCAAATTTTAGGACCATTATTCCTTTGTGTATAAAAGTTTTGTTTTTATAATGTATGGCTTAAAAAATTATTTTATCACATATTTTTAAACAAAACTGGTGGCTCAGAGATTAAAAGCGTCTGCTTTCAATGAGGGAGACCTGGGTTCAATCCCTGGGTCGGGAAGATCCTCTGGAGAAGGAAATGGCAACCCACTCCAGTATTCTTGCCTGGAGAATCCCATGCATGGAGGAGCCTGGTAGACCCCAGTCCATGGGGTCACAAAGAGTCAGACATGACTGAGTGACTTCACTTTCTCTTTTCACTTTAAACAAAACAGTGTTTTACTTTGCTTCTTCTTGAGCTTTACAAAAACAGATTTATATACTCTTAAAAATTCAACTTTCATGTTGGATAAAATCAATTGTTTTCCAACAGTGGTTCTAGAATACTCAATGCATAAAGTTATCTTTAAGTTTTGAAAAAAGGTGTATAAATGAGAACTTGAAGCTGCTGATTCATGTCTTTTGGAAAATTTAATGGAGTTATTGTAAGTAGGGTATAAGGGTGACAAAATGGCCTCAGAATTGATGAACACCAACGATTGCACTCATCTGATATTAGAATGCACCGCTGTGTGCCTCTAAGCAGGCCTACCCTTCTGGGAATTTTTTAGTTTGTGAGACTAAGTTTTATAACTTTCCTGTCTCCTCTTTTCTCTGAATCTGATAATTACATCATTTATTCCTCTCACAGCTGTCAACAGGCTGTTTTCTATCTGACATAGATTTAGAAAACAGATAATTTAGAAATGGGATTGGGATTAGAGTGAATATTCTAGGCTCTGATTCAGAGTCTGAGAGATTCCCTTAGAGAAGAGTTAATAAGCTTTAGTGCATGGATTATGTGAAATTTATTTTGATTGCAAAAGCTTTTTTTGCTTCCTTTTTTCTTAGCTTTTCTGAGAAGAGATTTAAGAGAATGGATTTGAAGACTGAACTGGTTTTAAATCTTTGTTTTGCCATTTTATTGGCAACAAATAAAATAGTCCATATTCTTTGTTCTCTAAATGGTATTAGAATGATCTGTCACATATATTACATGATATCACAAAATAGGTGATATCTCTAAAGCATCTATCTCTAAGTACTCAAATTTGAGGATATTGTCTCCTTTATAATATATAAAGAAGCTCATTAATATCAAATTATTCTCTGGTGACATCTAAGTAGGAAAAATAAATTCACTACAAACAATAGAAATTGTACTGCTTAGACAAGATGTGTAATGCACGTTAGGAAAAAAGAGAATGAAGAACAAGTGTGGAATTGGTGGCAGGTCAGAGCAGTAGAAATGGCATCACTGACTCAATGGACATAAGTGTGAACAAACGCCAAGAGATAGTGAAGGACAGGGAAGCCTGGCATGCTACAGTCCATGGGGTCACAAAGAGTTGGACACGACCTAGTGACTGAACAACAACAATAACAGAGACAAAGTATTCCAAGAAAGCCAATCAAGAAAACTCCCACGTTCCTGGTGAGACAAGGTGATGCCAGGAGGGCTATACCATCAAGAGTACTGAATGGGGGCTTAAGCGTCACCCAGCTCAGAGTTCTCAAATTTTATCACCACTAAGATCTTTTTTTATTACTTTTTCCTCCACTGACTCCCTTGAATTAATCTGTTTCACCAAGAGCTCTGATGTTCCAGTGGATTAACTCAAGCGTGGGGGAACAGAGTCTGGACAGGAGAATGCTTTCCCCTCTTTTTCCTGTCAAGGAGAATGAAGAAGGGTTGGGTGGGGCTTCAGAGATTGTAAGACAGTGGTTGACAGCATGTGTTCTTTAGCTTTCAACTTGGCTAGGGCCCATGGCTTTATCTGGGCTTTATGGGGAGAAGCCATTCTGCTTCATTCTGTGCTGAATCTGGCTTCACCTCAGTGTAACAAAAACTACAGGGTGTACAAGCTTATCAGCAACTCAAGAGTCCTGTAGCACTGAAAGTCAAGCAGACAACCTCATGGGCCTGGCGGACCTCCCTAGACAGTGTCTGCAACCCAGGTGGTGGTGCTTACGATCTCGGATTTGCAGAGTGGAGTTATCATCGAGTTGGTAGGAGGGCAAACAGGAGTTCACTGGTTTGTGGGTATTTGTATAACTCTCCAGGTATTCTCTGGAGAAGGCAATGGCACCCCAATCCAGTACTCTTGCCTGGAAAATCCCATGGACGGAGGAGCCTGGTAGGCTGCAGTCCGTGGGGTCGCTAAGAGTTGGACATGACTGAGTGACTTCATTTTCACTTTTTACTTTCATGCATTGGAGAAGGAAATGGCAACCCACTCCAGTGTTCTTGCCTGGAGAATCCCAGGGATGGGGGAGCCTGGTGGGCTGCCGTCTATGGGGTCGTACAGAGTTGGACATGACTGAAGCGACTTAGCAGCCAGGTATTCTCAGAAGTAACTATGGGAAAAATGATTAAGGAGGTACCTGATAGTTATACGGACGAGGGTGATGTATCAGATAAATTCTGGATTAAATGATAAAGTCATTTAAATCCACAGAAGGATGTGGTCCCAAGATTTTTGTATTATGTAGATAATTTACAAATTAAAGCAAAAATAACCAAATGCATTAGTCTAGAGCCAAAGTAATAATCAATCTAGTGCCAAAGTAATAATAACAACAACAACAAAACCCAGACCACCTTACCTGCCTCCTGAGAAATCTGCAATTTCTCAGGTCAATAAGCAACAGTTAGAACTGGACATGGAAAAACAGACTGGTTCCAATTGGGAAAGGAGTATGTCAAGGCTGTATATTGTCACCCTGCTTATTTAACTTATATGCAGAGTACATTATGTGAAATTCCGGGATGGATGAAGCACAAGCTGGAATCAAGATTGCTGGGAGAAATATCAATAACCTCAGATATGCAAATGACACCACCCTTATGGCAGAAAGCGAAGAAGAACTAAAGAGACTCTTGATGAAAGGGAAACAGGAGACTGAAAAAGTTGGCTTAAAATTCAACATTCAGAAAACTAAGATCATGGCATCCGGTCCAATCACTTCATGGCAAATAGATGGGGAAACAATGGAAACAGCGACAGACTTTATTTTTGGGGGCTCCAAGATCACTGTAGATGGTGACTGCAGCCATGAAATTAAAAGATGCTTACTCCTTGGAAGTAAAGCTATGACAAACATAGACAGCATATTAAAAAGCAGAGACATTACTTTGCTGACAAAGGTCCATCAAGTCAAAGCTATGGTTTTTCCAGTAGCCATGTATGGATGTGAGAGTTGGACTATAGAGAAAGCTGAGTGCTGAAGAATTGATGCTTTTGAACTGTGGTGTTGGAGAAGACTCTTGAGGGTGCCTTGGACTGCAAGGAGATCAAACCAGTCAATCCTAAGGAAATCAGTCCTGAATATTAATTGGAAGGACTGATGGTGAAGCTGAAACCAATACTTTGGCCACCTGATGGGAAGAACTGACTCATTTGAAAAGACCCTGATGCTGAGAAAGATTGAAGGCAGGAGGAGAAGGGGACGACAGAGGATAAGATGGTTGAATGACATCACCGACTTGATGGACATGAATTTGAGCGAGCTCCGCGAGTTGGTGATGGACAGGGAAGACTGGTGTGCTGTAGTCCACGGGATCGCCGAGTCAGACATGACTGAGCGACTGAACTGAAAGTAATAATTATTAAATTATATATTTTACTAATAATTATATAATTATGTCTTTAGAAATGTGATGTTTTGGCTAACATATGCATAGGCTGTTTGTATTTCCCAGATATTTGTGATTACATTTTAAACTCTTAAGGACCTTAAATTGGGAATAGTGATATAGTTTATCTTTTTCCATACAGACAGAGATAAATGAGGCCTGGAGTGATAAAGTTAGTATTGGAACTCAGCTCTCTTTTTCTAACTCAGTGGTTCTCTATTCTTATTCTCTGTTCCTCTCAGTCAATTTTAAGATCACTAGCCCATAGCCATCTGTTACATAGAAGGGAACTCGGCAAATGTAAAGAGAAATTAGTGAATTGCAAAGTAGTCACATTTGCTGGTATTCCATTACATCCTAGAGATAAAGTACGTTGGAGTTTTGGGTGGAACTGAGGAGAGAATGGTATCTCAGACTTGTGGCAGAATGTCACCTTGCTTAAAAATTGGGGAAAGTAAAAATGCAGTGCATACTTAGCACTACCTAAGAAGCCACAGTACACATCTCAGGAGAAGAAAGGGCCAGCATGGTGGCATAGAGGCTGTAGCAAGTAGCCTAGCGAGAGTAGTGATGAGCTTAGTAGGCAGGAGGGAGAGTGAAGGGCAGCTGGCATCTAGTCCTATGCAGTCTCAGAGAGGTTGGTCATCTAGGCCTGTCCAGCAGAGGGCAGTCACAGCTTGGTTTTTCTCAGGCACTCCAAGCTTTCACACCTTGGTCTGAGCTAACTCTGGAGTCTCAAGCACCGGGTAGGGCGGCTCTCTCTTTTCTGCAGGAGTCTCCCCCAGTCCATAGAGAGGGAAAAGGCTTTTTATCAAGGTCTCAAAATCCAGACAGGACCTTGGAAACTTAGCTACATTTTCTCTTTCAGGGCACAGAACTGAGGATCCATCCACCAAGATTTTCTTTTTGCTTCCCTGCTCTCAAGTTTGACCAGTTCTCTCTTTAGACCATGTCTGTTCAAAATGCAGTATGTTAGACAAAGGTTTGACTGAAATTATCGTTGCTTAACCGAAAATTTCTTGCAAGAGAGGAAATATAGGTGATTAAATGTAGAAAACCTAAAGTATTTAACAGATTTCAGAAATGTATAAGAAAAAAAAAAAAAAACACCTGCTTCAGGGACTTCAAACACCTAGAAGGCAGGTACTTGTATCAATTATTTTACTAGAAATTCTTGATAATAAAGAGTAGCGCACCACCTCAGAATGTGCCCTTTAGTATACTGGTTATTTTGAACTGTAGATACTTGAGAAATGGCAACTGTACAGACACACTCTCTCTGAACTACCCTCCTCCAAAAGACAGATCCTCCAAAAGAACTAAATTGTCATAAATCCTCTTCTGAGGAGTTACATTACAGCAGACACCCAGACAAACTTTGTCACTAACTACCATAACTTCAATCTATTCTTCTAAGGGACCATTCACTTTTCCTAAAAATCATTTACCCTGCCCCAAAAGGTCTATTTCCCTTTCCCTTTTCCCTATGATGATATGTAAGCCCGAATTCTAACCTACCTCAGAGAGATGCACTTTTTTTTTTTCCCTGGGTTTCTCCCATGTATTCATGAAGTGTACACACTAATAACCTGCTTGCTTTTTTCTTATTAATCTATGTTTTACTAAAGAGGTCTCAGGTAAGAACTCAGACAGATAGTGGAAAAATTCTTTTTCCTCCCTTAGAATGATTTACTCAAGTCCATAGTCTACAACTCTTTTGTTAATTTACTCTGTACTCTGTATTTATTAATAGGAAAATGAAATGCTATTCCATTCTTACTAATAACCAAGTCTTAGATCATTATGTGGTACAAATGTTTTAAATTAATTGCTCTTTTTTTGAGTTTGGGATTCAAAGGGTGTTTTAGCCAAATTATCCATGCTGTTTTTCTGTCCCTACAGGGAAGTTGTTGCAAGAGACTTAACTTTCCAATAAACTGCTGAGTATTTTTTCTAATAAACTTTTACCTACTGCATTCTTTTTGTAAATTGAAGTATAGTTGATTTACAATATTGTGTTACCTTTATTATAAAAAATATAAAAATTATTTTTAAAATGCTTTATAAAGCATTCTTTATTATGTACTTTTTGGACATATTTTCATGATGGATATAAAGCTACTAGTTACTGATATTATAACAAGTAAAGTACTCTTTGGTTCTAAATTGTTCTCAAAGATTCATCATCCAATTTTAGTGTGTATGTGTATCAGGGGTGGGGGATGTTTCCTCAAATTACCAAACAATTCTGGTGACCTACAATTCAACTCAATTCTGACACTCTCTACCTGGAGACAGTCCAAGTCCAGGCTGCCACCTGTCTTTCTGACCAACAAGCTATAGGTCAGAGGTTCCAATGTCCACCTCCTTGAGCTTGATTAATTTGCTAGAGCAGCTCACAGAACTCAGAGAAACATTTTACTTACTAGATTACTGGTTTATCATAAAAAGATACAACTCAGGAATAGCCAAATGGAAGAGATACGTAAGGCAAGGCAATGCGGAAGGGCACAAAGCTCCCATGTGCATTCCATTTCACCAATCTCCTTGAAACTTCATATGTTACCAACCTGGAAGCTCTTTGATTCCCATCCTTTCTGGATTTTCTGGAGGCTTCATTACATAGACCAGAGAAGGCAACGGCACCCCACTCCAGTACTCTTGCCTGGAAAATCCCATGGACGGAGGAGCCTGGTAGGCTGCAGTCCATGGGGTCGCTAAGAGTTGGACACGACTGAGTGACTTCACTTTCACTTTTCACTTTCATGCATTGGAGAAGGAAATGGCAATCCACTCCAGTGTTCTTGCCTGGAGAATCCCAGGGACAGGGAAGCCTGGTGGGCTGCCGTCTATGGGGTCCCACAGAATTGGACACGACTGAAGTGACTTAGCAGTAGCAGCATTACATAGACATGATTAAATCACTGGCAGTTGGTGATTGAACTAGCTTCCAGCCCCTCTTCTCTGTTGTTCATTTGCTAAGTCGTGTCTGACTCTTTGCAACCCCATGGACTGCAGCATGCGAGGCTTCCCTGTCCTTCATTATCTCTTTGCTCAAACTCATATCCATTGAGTTGGTTTTGCTATCCAACAATCTTTGTCCTCTGTCACCCACTTCTTCTCCTGCCCTCAATCTTTCCCAGCATCAGGGTCTTTTCTAACGAGTTGGCTCTTCGCATCAGGTGGTCAAAGTATTGGAGCTTCAGCTTCAGCACAAGTCCTTCCAATGAATATTCAGGGTTGATTTCCTTTAGGATTGACTGGTTTGAATTCCTTGCTGTCCATGGGACTCTCATGGGAAGCCTTTCCTTCTCTGTGTGTGCATGCTAAGTTGTCACTTCAGTTGTGTCTGACTCTTAGCTACCTCATGGACTGTAGCCTGGCAGTCTTCTCTGTCCATGGGATTCTCCAGGCAAGAATCCTTCTCTGAGTGAACCTCTAATCACATGATTAGTTTCCCCGGCAACTAGCCCCCATCCTTAGGTTTTGGTCCAAAACCCACCTAAGTTACAGAACAAAAGACACCTTTAAAGCTCTCATCATTTAGGAAATTCCAACAGGGTTAGCTCTGTGCTGGAAACAGGATGAAGATAAAATATTTACTTCTTACAGACTACAGCAACCTAATCAGAAATTTGAGTCCACAATCTCCTTCCTAATTCTGCCAATTCCTACACGAACCTTGGTTTAATTATTCCCACTGATGGATTCATTTGGCAGAAGCAAGTTTATATACTTCCAATTGGATATGAATATATTTAATGCAATTTTCATTTAAGAGGAAACATTTTGTCCATCCTTGTAAGAGAATAAATAAAATTATTTTCCCTACCCTGAGAAGAAGAAGAGAACAGCCATTATATCTCTAAGGACTGGGCCCTTCTTACTCGGATAGAGGGTGTGACAGACTGAAGATTATATGCTCTAAAGATGGTTGCATCAGTCTGTTTATTCAATCTCACATGCTTTTCTTACAAGGTGATTGACACTCCTCTCAGTGGGATTTATGTTCTCTTGCTCCCTCTCTCCCTAGAGTCTGGTCCTTGACTAATGGATATCTCAGTAGCAATGGTATGAGATATCCAATGCTAAATCCTAAAAAGGACTGAGTTTCTGCCTCTCCCTCTCATCGTAAAGGAATATAGGATTGTGTGCCCAGATGGAGGGGCATTGAAGGAGGAGTGGGGCTGATAGCTACAAATTCTTAACATTTTTGAGATACCATTTTCTACTATAGGCAATGATGTGGGCTCAGAGGACTCAGATTTGAATCCTATTCATACTATGGGAGGAGAAACTGAAATCTGCAGATGGAATAGTCAGTAGTGAAAAGAGGAGGTTTGCTTCTCTCTGACCCTTTTACATTAAACTGAGAGAATTTTCATTTTGAAGACTCTCCAATATCCCAAGAGTGAAAGTAGAGACAGAAAGAAAACCCAGGCCACACTAACCTGCCTTTCTCTGTGATGAAGACAGGCTTCACACATGAGATAAGCATCATGAGGTAGAACTGGGCAACCTCTAACCCTTGAGTTCCAGGCTGGAAAATAACCGTTTCTTTTAACATGGAAGGACATGATAGAGAGTTTTTGATTAATGGCATAATTTCTGATTGACTTCTGTTGCTTCTTGGCATTTCATTTTGAGGTTCATCACAACAGGCAAGATGTGGACAGTGAGGGGCCTGGTGGTCCAAACCGACTTCTTAGAGGCACCAGTGCGGTCTTACCACAGGTGGGCGGCCATTACCCTGCGTCCACCTCAAACCCTTACATACCGGACCCTGATGGCTGTGTGAGGCACCCCCCCTCATGCTGTAAGTCCTGGGGAGCAGTCTGAGCACCTCAGGGTGGACTTTATCAGAGGCCCAAGGAGAATACAATGAGCAACTGACATTCTAGTTCTCACCTGTTTTGACCCACATGTCATCTCCACTCAAGAATGCCATGTGACTTACTGTTTTCTGTTAACAAACCCTGGACGCCAGTAGATCTTTTTAATCCTACTCTGACATATGGTATTCTTTGTCACGCTCATGTTTCAGAGATCATGAACTCAATAGTGTCAAGGTGAAAGGAAACAATGGCCTCACATTTTTTTTCTATAACAAAGTATACTCTAAAACATTATATTAGGTCATGATGTACTGCCCTCAACTGCTGGTTCCAAACATGATTTAGGGGTTTTGGATAAAGAGGGCTCATTTCTACACATAATACCTCACCACATGTTACCTCATATCTTACTAATACATGTTTTATATAGTAAATATACTATCTGTAAGTGTTCACTCACTCAATTATTTTTCATGGTTCAGTTCAGTTCAGTTCAGTCTCAGTCGTGTCCAACTCTTTGCAACCCCATGAATTGCAGCACGCCAGGCCTCCCTGTCCATCACCAACTCCCGGAGTTCACCCAAACTCATGTCCATCGAGTCGGTGATGCCATCCAGCCGTCTCATCCTCCATTGTTCTCCTCCTGCCCCCAACCCTTCCCAGCATCAGAGTCTTTTCCAATGAGTCAACTCTTTGCATGAGGTGGCCAAAGTACTGGAGTTTCAGCTTTAGCATCAGTCCTTCCAAAGAACACCCAGGACTGATCTCCTTCAGAATGGACTGGTTGGATCTCCTTGCAGTCCAAGGGACTCTCAAGAGTCTTCTCCAAGACCACAGTTCAAAAGCATCAATTCTTCGGGGCTCATTTCATGGTACTACCCACTTAAAATGATCACAGCTCACTGATAAATGTGTGAATGTGTGAGAATATACATTAAACTTTACCAATATTATGATATAATATATCCACTGACAAATAATTTGTGACATTACAAGTTCAGTCATGTCCGACTCTTTGCAACCCCATGGACTATACAGTCCATGGAATTCACCAGGCCAGAATACTGGAATGAATAGCCTTTCCCTTCTCAAGGGGATCTTCCCAACCCAGGGATCGAATCCAGGTCTCCCGCATTGCAGGTGGATTCTTCACCAGCTGAACCACAAGGGAAGCCCATGGTGGCTGAGACAGTAAAGAGTCTGCCTGAAGTGTGGGAGACTTAGGTTCCATCCCTGTGTCGGGAAGGTCCTCTAGAGAAGGAAATGGCAACCCACTCCAGTATTCTGGCCTGGAGAATCCCATGGACATGGGATCACAAAGAGTTGGACACAACTGAGCGACTTCACTTTCATTTTCAGTACAAGTTACTACAACTACACAGGCGTGCAAATGCACAGTGTGACACGCTACGCACTGTGTTCTCCTGTTCCCATCCTCTAACTTCTGGCTTGAACTCCAGAGAGGGAGTCAGAGCTTCACCTTCTGGGCTCCTGTGGTAACTGATAAGAGTTCCACTTCGGACTTTCTGATACTGCTGTGCTTCGTGGTTTACATATCTGGGAAGCTATTAGAGTGTGGGTAATTCACATTTTCAACACACCTGTTTGTCAATGTCACACACGTGCTTGGTGGAGGTATCTAATTTATGTTTACTGAATGAAACAATGGCTCTTTTGATGTCATTTTGTTTAAGTCTATAATAGGTTCTTGGATTAAGATTCTGGTTGACATTTGACCTACTGTAGAAAAATTCCCCCAGTTAAAGGCAAAACTGGTTATAATGACCTGGAAAGTTCTCAGAAGGAGAAATGATTTGTTTTCACTTTTTAAAGATTGATAATATTTCTTCCAAGTCATCCAACGCCTTGGGAAAAAAAGAAAGTAAAGTTACTCAGTCATGTCCGACTGTGACCCCATGGACTGTAGCCTACCAGGTTCCTCCACCCATGGGATTTTCCAGGCAAGAGTACTGGAGTGGGTTGCCATTTCCTTCTCCAGAGGATCTTCCCGACCCAGGGATTGAACCTGGGTCTCCTGTATTGTAGGCAGACGCTTTACCATCTGAGCCACCAGGGAAGTTCAAAAGCCTTAGAAGATTAAGTAAAAAAATCTTCTCAAAATGAAATTATTACATCACTTACAAATTCATAATTACTTTAAATGTCTCAGTCCGTACATTTGGCCAATGTTATTAGAATTAGTATCTTTAAATGAGGATTTCACCTTCAAGGGAAAAATGAGGTTGTACTGGGCCTTGTTTTTTTCACAAAGGCAACTATAATTAAAAATTTATACCTTCTAATAACTGTATCAATTATTTTAAAATATGCTCAAGGCTTGTTCATATATTTTGAGTTACATTTCTAAAGTTCATAAAAATTTAACTTAATAATTAATTATTAAAACACTTGTGAGGGTAGAAAGCAATCTCATTTGCTATGAGACAAGAAATAACTTTCAATCAATTTGTGTTAACTGTACTTCAGATTGCACATAAAATAATGACTTCATACACCTGGATCCTTTTTTTTTTCTTTTTCCAGATAAGGGCATGTAATTTTATTCAGTTTCAGTAAGCATTCTCCTGTTTTTTGCAGTCTTAGCATAGTTACGTGTTGTGATTGTGAATATGAGGTTCACATAGAGTATGAATGGATATTTTGATACCTAAACATGTTTTTTTTTTTTAAATTCCCTCCCATTTCCACACTAATTAGAGGAAATACATTTGAGAAAACTTCATTTTCTCCTAGAAGTAATTGTTCTGTTTTCTTAATACTCCTCCCCTGGTTAGAGAAGGTTTGTTCCTTTGAGAAAGGCATTACATAACACTTTGGAAGCCTGAGTTAATACAACTTTGTAAGGGCCAATAGATAGACCTTGAGAAAACCCCTAGATTTTGTTGAAGTAGTATCTAACATCCTGATATTGCCCCCCCCCCCCTTTTTTTTGGTCATCAGCATTTTGTGTACAGTAAGGCAGCCTTAGTGAACTCGTGAGATGTAAGTCAATAACACTGCTTGAGTAGGTTTGAATCTTGGTGTCACCATCCACTAGCTATATGCACTGAATCTCTTTGCATTTCATTTCATCTACAAATTTCATTTTATCATTCATATGTACAATGGGCAGGACTATAATATTTCCATCACAGAGTTATTGTGAAGAGTAGTAGGAAATGTCTACTTCTGCTTTATTGACTATGCCAAAGCCTTTGACTGTGTGGATCACAATAAACTCTGGGAAATTCTTCAAGAGATGGGAATACCAGACCACCTGACCTGCCTCTTGAGAAATCTGTATGGAGGTCAGGAAGCAACAGTTAGAACTGGACATGGAACAACAGACTGATTCCAAATAAGGAAAGGAGTACGTCAAGGCTGTATATTGTCACCCTGCTTATTTAACTTATATGCAGAGCACATCATGAGAAATGCTGGGCTGGATAAAGCACAAGCTGGAATCAAGATTGCCGGGAGAAATATCAATAACCTCAGATATGCAGATGACATCACCCTTATGGCAGAAAGTGAAGAAGAACTAAAGAGCCTTTTGATGAAAGGGAAACAGGAGAGTGAAAAAGTTGGCTTAAAACTCAACATTCAGAAAACTAAGATCATGGAATCTGGTCCCATCACTTCATGGCAAATAGATGGGAAAACAATGGGAACAGTGAAAGACTTTATTTTGGGGGGCTCCAAAATCACTGGAGATGGTAACTGCAACCATGACATTAAAAGATGCTTACTCCTTGGAAGGAAAGTTATGACCAACCTAGACAACATGTTCAAAAGCAGAGACATTGCCACGAAAGGTCGGTCTAGTCAAAGCTATGGTTTTTCCAGTAGTTGAGTATGGATGTGGGAGTTGGACTATAAAGAAAGCTGAGCACTGAAGAATTGATGCTTTTGAACTCTGGTGTTGCAGAAGACTCTTGAGAGTCCCTTGGACTGCAAGGAGATCCAACCAGTCCATCCTAAAGGAAATCAGTCCTGAATATTCATTGGAAGGACTGATGCTGAAGGTGAAACGCCAATACTTTGGCCATCTGATGCGAAGAGCTGACTCATTTGAAAAGACCCTGATGCTGGGAAAGATTGAAGGCAGGAGGAGAAGGGGATGACAGAGGATGAGATGGTTGGATGGCGTCAACGACTCAATGGACATGAGTTTGAGTAAACTCCGGGAGTTGGTGATAGACAGGGAGGCCTGGCATGCTGCAGTCCATGGGGTCACAGAGTCAGACACGACTGAGCGACTGAACTGACTGAATAGGAAATGTATCTAAGAAACTTAGAAGACTAGTATGTAGTCAACCATCAATACACCTTAGTTATTATTATTAATAGCAATAATACGAAAAAAATTACTAAAGTATAATCTTTTATATATGAAATTTAATTTAATTTGTGAGTAGGGGACAAATAATACTAATTGTCCTGTTTTGCAAATGGGGAAGATGAGGCAGATCATTTCATTAAGCTTTTGTCTTTTTTTTTTTTTTTTAAATTTTATAAGCTTTTGTCTTAAAAGCCCTGCCACGCACTGGTATCTGAGGCATCTTGTAACACTCTGGTACCTGTTTCACACCAGGAGGCTTCTCCTTTACTGAAAATGACATTTCCTGGTGGCTCAGACTGTAAAGAATCCACCTGCAATACGGAAGACCAGGGTTGGGAAGATCCCCTGGAGGAGGGCATGGCAACCCACTCCAGTATTCTTGCCTGGGGAATCCCCATGGACAGAGGAGCCTGGGGGGCTATAGGCTGGGGTCACAAAGAGTCAGACACAAACTGAGTGACAAAGCATACACATCATACAGTAAAGAAAATCTTATATTCATAGGATCTACATTATTTACACCAACAAATGGTTTTCCAATTTTATGCAGTATTCCAACAGAGGGGTGGGAATAAGAAGATAATAATACTTTAAGGTCAAGGGGCACAGCTGGACATAGCCAGCCAAAAGATACAGAAAGGTATCTTAAGTCCCACATTTTATCATTTAAAAATGGACACTTTGAGTACTCTAACAGTCAAATTCTGTTAAGAAACTGTTGGCATTTTAAAATAGCATAACTGAAGAGAATTCTACAAAGAGATTTGTGCAAATATAGGTAGGTTTTAGGGCAATCACTAAATAGTAGTGGAGGACCAGGGGGCTAGTGACTGGGTGGGGGTCCCCAGCACATGAGTCCTAGGCTTGAGAAGTCAAAGGCAGGAGAAGAAACCAGGAGTCACCTAATGGAGAGGTCTGTCGGCAGGGGTTCTGGCTTGGTCAAGCATAACACAACGCATGGGGCCAATCCGGGAAATAAATGTCCCAGCCTTCCTCTCTCTTCTCCCTGCCACCCGTCTGCAGCCAGCACATGGGTGTTGTGGGAAGCAGCATGGCACAGGGGCTGAGGTACCCATCTGTCCAGGTCAGCCTCCAAGTGCACAGAGCAGGATGAGTCAGGGTGAAGAGCACAGGAGAGATAACCAGCACAACTAAAAACATCCAGGATCGCTTCATTGGTAAAGTGACTCAGGTACTTACCCATTAAAGCTCCCATCAGATGTTTCAGGAAAATGGATACTTCAGAATGGAAGGCTTCCTGTGTCTTGATTTGGGTGGCAAAGACAGAAATAAGTTCTTGACTTAGCAACTGGTCTTTGGCAATTTCAAATCCTTAATTGAGAGTTGTATCAGTTTTCCATTGCTATGTAACAAGTTACCAGAGATTCAGAAACTTAAAACAGTATACACTTGTTATCTTAACAATTTCTGTTGTTGTGCTGGTGCTCCCTCACTCATTCCCCTCTGATTCTTTGCAACCCTACAGGACTGTAGCCCGCCAAGCTCTTCCACCCTTGGAATTTTTCAGGCAAGAATTCTGGAGTGGGGTGCCATTTCCTCCTCCAGGGGATCTTCTTGACCCAGGGATCGAACCAGCATATCTTGCCTCCCTTACATTGGCAGGGGGATTCTTTACCACTGCGCCACTGTCAGAAGTACAGGTCCGGCATGTCTGGAGTCTCTTCCAGGTCCTGCCTGCCTGAAATCAAGGTGTTGGTCCAGGCTGCAATTCTCACCTGAGTTTAGGAGTCCTCTGCCAAGCTCATTGGCTGTTGGCAGAATTCATTTCCTTGTGGCTGTAGGGCTGAGTTGCTGTTTTTACTTCTCCTAGTCAGATGGCAAGGAGACTCCCAGCCCCTCGAAGGTGTCCCAATTCCTTGCCACTTGGCCTCCTCTCTACCAGCCAAATAGGATGCTTGTTTTCCCCCAGGCCAGACAGAATGTGTCTCCTTGACTTCTGGTACCAGCTGGAAAAAATACTATCTTTTAAAGGACTATGTGATTAGGTCTGGCCCACTCAGATAATCTTTCTATTTTAAGGTCAGCTGACCTGGGACTTTAATTACAAAATCACCCCCACAGCTGTGCTTGACTGAATAACTGAGGGAAGATATGTGCTTATCAGAGGCAGGGAATCTCCAGGGCCCTCTTAGAATTCTGCCTACCTCAGTGCATCTGGTGGAGAAGGCAATGGCACCCCACTCCAGTACTCTTGCCTGGAAAATCCCATGGATGGAGGAGCCTGGTGGGCTGCAGTCCATGGGGTCTCGAAGAGTTGGACACGACTGAGCAACTTCACTTTCACTTTTCACTTTCATGCATTGAAGAAGGAAATGGCAACCCACTCCAGTGTTCTTGCCTGGAGAATCCCAGGGATGGGGGAGCCTGGTGGGCTGCTGTCTATGGGGTCGCACAGAGTCGGACAAGACTGAAGCGACTTAGCAGCAGCAGCAGTGGGTCTGGATAAGTGGAAGAGGAATCACCTGGGAATCACCTGCCTCCACAACCCATGCAAAGTTTGATGTTGCCGATTTCTAAAATCAGGGGCAGATTTGGAGCCTCTGGACTAGTGGCAGTTGCAAATGCAATTGTTTTCAGGGGCCAAGCAGGTAGCAGGGCTCAGTCACATGAACTTCCAGTATTTTCTGTCCACACAAAGCTTTCCATCAGGTGGCAAGGTCATCATTAGTGACATCATCTGTTTCAGCTTTGGGGACCCTCCCCGATTCAGCAGGCACAGTTCATTCAAATTGCAAATGCAGTCTCAACGCAAATTTTAAATGCCCAGTCTCATGGAGTAATCATTTTTCTGTTTACAACTGTAAGTTCCCTCCTTATCAGCCTCACAGACCCACACAAAGAAGGGGGTTGTGATTTGGCTTTTTGTTTCTACACCCCTAAAAGATTCTATTTCTGCCAGATAATCTGGATGAAGACCAGGGAGAGGTAGGAACAGAGGGGATCTGGAAAGTTCATACTTTGCTGAGTGTTGCACTCTCTGGCAAGGGCTTATTTGAACCTACGCTGGTGGGCATTCTGCAGATTCTTTTAAGATTTCTCCCCGTGCCTCTGCCTCCCTTACACGCAAACATGTGCTGTTTCTGGGTGCACGCACGCACACACTGATTCTCTCTCCCTCCCTCTCATGCACACATCTCTAGGGTTCTCCAACTTGCAGATTTTTTTTTTTTTTTTAATACAGGTGAAGCACTCTCTTCCTACTCTTGCATGTAAAGCTCCTAACTCAGCCTTTGTAAATCTGGATGGTCTCCTCCAAAAGCATTCAGCTGTGAGGGGTAGAGATTTGTTAGTGGAGTTGAGCATATTTTCACAAGTTCATGATGCTTGCTTGTGCAGTTTGATGAATCTCTGTGTTGTATTCATCTTTTTGTAACTGGTTTGTAGGTGTTCTTCCTATTTTTCTAGATTCCAATATTTTGTCAGTTATATCACCTCTCTTAATTTGCATATGGAATCTTTTTTATCATATCTAAGTTTCAAATATTCATGTAAAGTTACCAATTGTTTCTCCCCTTTGCTCCTTTTTTGAATTGGTAATATTTTAATTAGCATTTAACTTTATATTTTAAAAATCATATTTGATGTGACAAAGTTAAACTAATCAAAATCTTTTACTAATTCTTAAGGATCTGATAACTCTAAACATTGGAATAGTGTTACCCTTATGTTTTGAACAAAAAGGGAAATATACTTAAAGTGACAATTTAGGTATGTCATAGTCATATTTAAACCAGTCTTAGTGCTTTTCTAGATTTATTAAAAAGTTTACTAAATAGAAGAAAGTGGCAAAATGCCAGCCTTTTTATAATCTAATGGTAAAGTTCAAGCAAAGAATACAAAACTCAAAGGAGTAGCCAGAGGACCTAACATTTGTTCTCCCTGTGTCATTTAATCCTCATAATATTGCAGAGTAAGTATTGTTATCTCCATTTCACAGGTGAGCTCACTGAAGCTTAAAATGATTAAGTGACTGGGCCAAGAAATTTAGTTTTAAAGCTGAAATTTGAACCCAGGATTCTTTGGTTCTAAGCCTGGGTAATTACCATGATATCTTTTTGAACATCCATTTTTTGAACATCCATTTCAAGTATCCAACCCTGAAAAAATGTGCAATTTTATACAATACTTCCCAAGGTGGAGATATATGTAGAAGTGCCCAGAAGAATATTTAGCCCTTGATCATTACTCTTTGTATTGACTTTAGGAAAAAAGAACACAGAAAAGAATCAAATACTTTCAGCCTTTTAAGAAGTCTTACCTTGCTTCTAAACACTTAGACAGTGACATTCTGTTTAGGTCTTTTTTTTCTTGTTTTGAATGACAGGCCAAGGTCCTTGTGTAGTTTGATTGAGAGGTGTCAAGTGGGAATAAAAAAAAAAAAGGCGTAGGAAAATATCATCCCTGGGAAGCCAGTGCTCCCACCAGAAATTTCTTTGAGCACTTGCAGCTTCCATCCTGATAATATGAATTTCTACTGTGTTAGTCCTGTATGATATTTTTAGAAAAACTGGCTATAGGACATTAAGATGATTCAAAGAGTCTAAAGAATTTAGAACTCTGTAACTTAGCTTACTGATAGTCTAGAATGGTGTTAAGGGAAATTAAACGATATTGGTATTCATGAGTTCATTAAGAATATATGTTAGACTTAAAGAGTTCCTGTATGGTCTACAAAAGTGTACTCTTTACAAGAAATAAGTATTTTGAATTCACAGTCAGTCCAGTGAAGCCAGATTATGCTAAGGCTGTTTTGTGTTTACTACTTAACATTAAAGATGTGGGTGTGTGAGAACAGTTGGCTGTAAATGGCACCTAATGATAGGAATGCCTGCTGGTGGCGCATAAACAGCTACAGGCACAAGATAAAACATCTCAGCCCTCCTGAGGATCCTTGCACCATCTAACTTCTCCACAAATAGCATTTGTATCTTTGGAAATGTATGAAGTTTCATTTGCCAAAATGAATGTCTCAGTGTTCAAGAGTTAGGTAAGGCAGCCCCAGGACATCAATTTAGGCTGGAATAGTGTGTATTTATACATACAATCATTGGATGGAGAGCAAGGCCCTTGGAAGTTTTGAAACAATCACTGTTTAAGGTTCATGGAAAGTTCACTAAATCATTTTTTAAGATTGAAAGAAAGTGAAAGTGCTAGTTGTGTCTGACACTTTGTGACTCCACGGACTATGGCCTGCCAGGCTCCTCTGTCCATGGGATTCTCCAGGCAAGGATACTGGAGTGGTTGCTATTCCCTTCTCCAGGGGATCTTCCTAACCCAGGGATCAAACCTGGGTCTCCCACATTGCAGGCAGGTTCTTTCCCATCTGAGCCTTAGAGTTCATAAATGTTTTATCTATCCAACTCACCAGTTCTCACAGATTCAAGGAGGCAAAAAGGGATCTAACTATAGTGTTAGTTTTATTCATGGTTAAACTGGATTTAAGGCCATAGCTGGGTTTTCTGTCTCCTTCTGGAAACATAAACTGCAGGATGCTGATTTATTTACCAAGAAGCAGGCAGAAAAGCTGAAACCCCACAGCAACACACCTAGTGGCCATGGGCAGAGGCATGAGACAATATAAGCTTGAATATAGGTTTCTATGCTTCCATAAGAGTAGATGTACCCGGCACCCTACCTCCTCCTATATTTCTATGAACATCAACCTCTCATCACCTCTCACTGAGCAAAAGTTCATACATGGACAGCCACATGGACACGTATACACATACCACTGTGCCGTGCTGAGTAGGAAAAACCACTGTCTCAGATGAACTGCAGGCATGGGAATTCTATTTTAATGAATGGAATTGATACTTTCAGTGTAAATACTTTCAGCTTCATTGCACAATTGTGTCACACTGAAAATCAGTTGATTCTAAACATCCTAGGGCTAAGGAACAACTTTGCCAGCAATGGCAGAAACAATAATAACAAAAAACAAAGACTGTATCTCTTAATCTATATTACGTTTATTATGGAAAGTGAAAAAAAGCAACAAAATCATATTTGACATTTTTTAAGGATAAAATTAAGTCATCAGTTGAATTTCATTCATTCATCCATTCAAAACTCAAATCCAAAATGAGGGTGGATGTGTAGGTAATTTCAAAATCTTGATCTATCCTCATGTAAATCATAATATTCCATCTTTTCTCCTAGGTAATGAAATTTTATTGATAGGTCAATTTACAGAGGATAGAAACTTTCTTAAGTAAGCAATTTAATGACCTTTGTCTATAGGCATCATGAAAAGACATAACTTTAGATTCATAAATGGAACTTCACTTTATTACTGTTTCTTCAGTGATTTAACATCATACTACACTTTTGGTCTTTATCCACTGAGTACACACATAAATGATTCTTATATTGATGTCTATAATTTTTCTGGTTGGCACTTAATACATGACTTCCAAAATAATTACATAAATTTAAATTTATCTTTTAAGCAACAGTAAATATTGACATGAAGATTTCATGTATGCTTTTCTAACATCCATTTTTGGTAGTTAAAAAACACAGCTAGGTGTAGTTGTAATTGTAGTATTTTTATGGTGTTTAACCTTTTTTAATCTAAGATATAAAGATGGCACATTCAGTCTTTAAAATATGAGTACCTATGAAATGGTATAATTGACTTTCTATTGAGAAGTGCTTATATTTGTACTTTACCATACAGAAGTTTCTGTTGATAGCAATTCTGGTATTTCTTTTCATAACTTCAACCTAATATCCAGCCAATATAATTATTAGTGTCAAAATATCAGGATCAACTCATATTAGGTTTTAAGGACCAGATTAGACTTTTCGATGTCTAACAGAGTACTTCCTTTTGAAGAAATGAGAGAAACTAAAACAACATCGATTCACTGACTGGAACTGTGATAAATTGACTACTGTCCAGTACTGACATGTGCTGGCTAATGACTCTAATCTTGTTATCTAGTCCACACAGTGTCACCAACTGTCAATAACAGTCATTTATTTGAGTCCATTTTAAGGAAATCCCAATTGCTAACGTCCTGTTATTCTACCAGTGTCATTTGTAACTTCTAAAAATAAAATCTTTACTCTTTGACTTGTCTTTGGTGTTGCTAAACATTGTTTTGCCAATCTCAAGAGAAGAATGCCTGCAATCATGTTTCACCTTGAGTGATTATATACCCTTTTGAAATCTAGGGATACAGCTCTACAATACAGAGCTTTTCTGAGCCTGTGCACATAAACGCGCCACCAAACGCACAAAACGAGTCTATGAAGCACAACTGGTTTCCCCCAGTGTTTGTCATTTCCAGATAAAACATTAGGTACTTAAAGAACAGCACTAAACCTTTGCAGCTGCTCAAGTACCTGTCTGTGTCTCAAGTAATATCACCTAGATTTTCGTGACTCGGTGGGGCTGGGCTTTCTTGGCGCTTAGGAAATGTGCTACGAGGGAGTAACACCGTTAAATGAGGAGCATATAATCTGGTATCAATCTGCATGAAACCAAACAGTCATGAAAAGATGCAATTTTCAATTAGTTGTTTTAATTTGTGATCGATTTAAATGTACCAGTATGAATAAAATGCATTTACGTGTGCATATATATGTGGGTAATCTATTTACAGTTATGTTACGTATACATTTTTATGTGTAGAAAACGAAAATTCACATTGATTAGCCTTTTTGAGGCTTTTGAACAACTGTTTCTTCTTCCTACTTTCCACTGCTTTGAGAATTTAGATAATTCATACAAGGTATGTACACAATCACACCCATAGTATGTACATCCTAATCACACAACACAGAGAAGATGTGTGAGGAATGTAAATCAACCCAGTGGTCAAAGAACTGACCTTACCTGTGACTAATGGCATGGGGAATTAGCCCTGGCATATTTGGTAACAGGCCAATCTACTGATGACTGCATTCAGCCTTTGTGATAATTATGTTATCTACTCTGGGAGATGATTAAAAGAAGAAAACAACAGCCCTTTCTGACCTTCAAAAACGAAAGGACAAATTCTGTCACTTAACACACATGCACACTTCTGTTGGTTTTATTCACTTTCGGCCATGTGCCTACCTGATGACAGAACTTGGCCTTAAAATGGGATGCAGCGTTTTTTTTTTTTTGTTTTGTTTTTTTTCCTACACATAAAAATAGAAAACCAACTGCTCACAGACTGTACATACTTACAAAATGTACTGATGTACCACAACCAGCTACAGGGTAATGCACA
>NW_011495025.1:5151654-5182158 GCF_000754665.1 Bison bison bison | reverse complement strand
GCACAATATAGTGTTTACATGTTAGTACAGCAGAGATAAATACATTTAGAAGTTTAGTAATTCTTAGTATATTTCCTTCTTGGGTTTACAGGCCCTGAAGACCTTTCTCAAATACCTGGGAAAGGTATTTCCAGATGCCCTTAAAAACAAGACTTAGTCTCTCCAACCCTTTAGGGAATGGGGAGTGTGAGAATAATACTGTAATCTTCCAAGTTACCAACATCAGAAATGATGGAAAACATTTTACAAAATAATTTATTCAAAGATGTGGTTAAATAAATGCTACGAAGTCTAAATGGGTAAGCCCCTTCTGCTCATTTCATAGTTTGCTCTATACATAACACAAAAACAATATGAACCATAAAAAAATGTTTAACTTCTCAAAAGTTTTGCTTAAAAATAATTTAATTTTTAAAGGAACAAAGAGTAATGCTAGCAGCAAGGTCAAAAAGCAAGCTATCCTTTTCACTCCAAAATAAACGGATGGCCTCCCATATCTTAAAAGATCGAGAAAGAAGTTAGTGTTTCTTCCCCACTCAATTCTCTTTAACACACTTAAATCATTAGGGTATTTGTCATCACAACTATCATCATGCTGGTTGATCATCAGTACCTTTTTCTAAAGCGTAAAATGCTGCTGCTGCTAAGTCGCTTGAGTCGGAAACACGTGATCTTTACTCCAGCCAGTTGATTTCGAGCTTGAACCCAAAAGAATACTTGGTGAAGAATTAGTATTTAGAAACGCCCATCTACAACATCATATTCACGTTTTAGCTAGTCCTCATTTGAGAACCCATTTATTTCATAGCTAAATCTGGTAATCTTCCAGGCAGAGTTAACTGAATTGCTTTCTTATAGGCTAGTATCCAGGGAGAGTAATTACTATACATTTAACCTTCCATTTCAACCGTGTTTCTGGATGAAGCTGTCTTGAATTTTAAGCTAGCAAGACTCTTGGTGATTCCTTTGGTCTTGACTAATGTTAAAACAGAGCTGTTAACCATCAGATCTAATGTTCACTAGTGTTGTACCTCTCTATGGAGCTCTTACGTAAGTTTTTCCAGCAAGAAAGCAGAAATTATGCCTTTGCTACTTTTATCCCATGGGTTATGGTCAGTCTTCATGGAGCAAACCATAAATATATAATGGTGTGCCCATAATAGATGCACTTGGTGATATAACTGCCTCTTTTTGGCACATTATTGCTTGACTTTAATTTCATTATCAACAGTCTTTATTCTCAGGATGAGTAGCTGAGATATCTGGGTCTTAGAAAAACACACCAAACTTGGGAATAACACCTTGTTGCACCATTCTGGTCCTCACAGTCATTTCACCAAGGCTTGCCGTTATTCAAATGTCCTTTTGATTATCACCTTGATTCACCTAACAGCCAACAGTAATTTTTCAGGGTTTTTTTGTTTTGTTTGTTTCTATCTACACATATATACCAATGTACTGGATTTGCTTTGAGAGAGGTTATTTGGTTGTGGCAAGTGAGTAGTTTAGCTGGTGAATGTTCACAGTTAAAAGTAGCTGTAATGAACTCTGGTAGATGTCACTGATGTGTGAGACAGAATTTTTCCACTTCAATCCATCTTCATTTATGTCCTTGGTCATTGCAAATCAAGTTTATTTTATTTCTGTAGCCAAGGAGAATTCATTTTTTTCCAACAGTAGGGTAAAGGTCATGGAAATGTTTCAGTCTTTCCAAGATTAATTTTTCCCCTTTTCCAAAAACTGTCTAAAACTTTGTAGATATCCTTCAGCCCATGTGTCTACACAATGACATTTATAAATTACTCAGCTGGCTGCAGAATTTCATTAAGAAGGATAAAGTTACAAAGTTGGACAGGAGACCTGGCACGTTACCTGTTATTTGCCAGGTGGCAGCAGCTGACCCACCTTTGGAGATTCAACCCAAAGGGCCACACATGGAACCAAGAACATTGCTAACAGAAAAGAAAATGCTCAGATGGGAATATAAAACAGCAAGCACTGAGGCAGAGGAGGGCGAGACTTCTGGTTCACTGTGTAGACAGAACAGGGATAGAGACAAGATGGTCAGTTTATTTATCCAAGATACTGCTGAGTTCACTGCATTATTATCACAAAGGGAAGTTCATAGGCTCTGTTTCTCAAATACCGCTTAGGACAAAGCTGGAGAGAGTAAACAGCGTCATCTCCATGGCAGCATTGGAGATGATTAGTAAATCAGACACGTAGAGGCCTACACAAGGCTACAAGTGACATTTGTGATATTCAGTAAACACACACACATATATATGCAAACCTTATCCTAATGTATTGTTTTCCTTTATACTGATTCTTAAAAAGTAGACAAGGGCTGTGGTAAATTATGCGGTTCTAGAAATGGACAAATTGTTAAACACTTGCACAATATGTAGGAGGAAGAAAAGACAGTTTCTC
The DNA here is from genome assembly GCF_000754665.1 of Bison bison bison. Taxonomy (NCBI): domain Eukaryota; kingdom Metazoa; phylum Chordata; class Mammalia; order Artiodactyla; family Bovidae; genus Bison; species Bison bison. The sequence continues at coordinate 5,179,728 of NW_011495025.1, read as the reverse complement.
ACATTTTGGAAGCAAAACAGTAACAAAGAGGATACAACAGAGGCCAAACAATTTACATTAACAGCCTATTCATATAGGTCCTCTGTAAACAAATCTTAAAGTCACATCATATCCTAGTCTTCATGTGGTATATACAGATATTTCCCAAATGATAGGAAATCCCAGAGATGAGAGGAAGACTATCAGAATAAGCTAGAACAATAAAAACCTTAATACTCTTAGATACAACCCAAAGCAGTTTTCCTTTTCTGCTTTCTTAAGATGACAAGCTCTTGTTAAGAACTTGGTTCCAAAATTCAACCTCTAGGGTATATGGTACACATGCATATTCAGTCCAATTTATTCCAGTTATGATATTTAACCTATAACATGGAGAACACTGATATCCAAAATAATAAATATTCGACCATTCTAAAGATTAAAGATCATCAGAAATCAAATTATATTCAATAGAGCTGACTTGTCAAGGTAGGAAAACACAGTAATATTTTTTTATAAATATTTCATTTTGGATGCAAACAAAAAAGGTTTCTGGTCCACTTTGGCCTAACAAAACGTTTAACATGTGCCATGGATCCAAAACACAAAGCTTAATTAGGATTTCAGTGTATGTAAAGTAGTTGGTCTGTGGCATCAAGGGTAATACTCCAAAAAGACATAATTAGAAAAACACTGAAGATAAGTAGATACATGACAGTTGAAATGGTCACATTTTTTTTGTAGTCATAAAATAGAAAAATCGGTATTTAAATGAAAAATTTTCACTGGGTATACATCTTCCCATGTTAAACATATGGATGGCCTAAGTCATCCCTTTTTTCCTGCTGGTTTAAAAAATATCTTATACTGATCTACTTAATAAAGTATTCCCTCCATTTATTTCAACAACTAAAATACATTTAAAAGGACCAAAAGATAACTAAAAGAAATAAGGACAAAAACAGCTTTCAACACTGTGTGTGTCATGCAGGTAACGAATAAGCAGAGCAAGTTCAAAGAGTCTGCCATGAAAATTGTTTTGCAACTTCATTTGCTGAGTGAACCTAAGGAATCACAAATGATGTCCTGAATGTGTATGTGTCATAGATCCAAGTGAAAGAGTGTTTTCAAAACAAGGTTTTATCCTGAGAATCTTTGGGGGATCATAATGCAGAAACACCACTGTTTTGAATAGGCTCCTGTCTTATTTATCTATTTGATGAGCTATGTCTGTGACAATTTTTTTCAGGACTTTTCCTTCTATAAGATTCAGTAAGTGAGAAGAAAGCTTTTGTAACATTTTGTGACAATCTTTAGAGTGTGGTAAAGATTGAAAGTAAAAAATTGAAGATTAAGAAGTAAAGGTTAGTTTCAGTCCCCAGAAAAACCAAAGTGACTCTAGCACACTTTAAGTTTTAATTGATTGAATTTTATTAATTTGCTTCTAATGTGTGACAACAACAATGTCTACAACTCTCTTTGGCCTCTGTTTCCTTTCACTATTTATAAATCACATGGTTACTCCAACCTCATGAAAACTAATATTATTACCAGATGCTAAATTCTTCCTTTTTTCCCATTTTAATGCAGGGACAGCCTGTTCTAGTCAGTTCAGAGCAGAGGGTGACCTGGGCCCACCCATCTGGAGTGGGTACTGTTGACAGCTGCCACTGTGTACAGAGGGTGTTCTCTATGTGTACACAGCACGTGGGAGGGAGACAGCCAGTGAGCGAGACAGGAGGGAGGTTAAACTCTGGCAAAGGCATCTCCTACAGAAGTGACATGAACACTGCAGCCAATGGGTATTTAAGGCCCAAAGAGAGAGTTTTAGACGCAATTCATTATTAATAATTTTGGCTGCTAATTTGATGGTAATTTCTACTTAGATAGCCTTCTTAGTAGAGGCCAACTGGTAAGAAACAAACATGTGCTTTATTTAAAAATTTATTGTAAGTTTCAATTCTAACACCTGTAATTGCCATTCTCTGGCTCTGACTCTGAGAATGGCTCTGTGGTCTGCTTATGTACGCTTCATAGACAGTCCAATTACTTTGAAAGAAATTGATGACTATTGACTAATTTATGTCTGATGTAGCTTGTGGTGTTAAAGTTGAGGTATGATATCCTCCTGCAATATGTTCAATTGTCCTCCTTCAATCTGCAAAAGAGAATCCAAATTAAAAAAAAAATAGAAACTTTGCATTGACTACACAAATGGCATTTATGAATCTCTGGAGAGATAGTATACAGCTGGACAATTCTTTCCTGGCTCATCAGGGCAGTGAGTTTAGAGAAAGCAGCCAACGCCCCTTCATCACTAACAGTGATTCTCTAAATGCAAGGTGGAAACCAACAACCTCCAGGGCTCACTCCTCTCTTCCCCACTAGCTCCACTCAAGCCCTGTTGGTCACCCAGCCAGTGCCCTGCACAACACTCATGGGCCCCAAGGACACGCTTCCATTATGGAGACAGGTGAGGGCTCAGCTCAAACAGGTGCCTATATTCTCAAGGACTAAGCTCACCCAAAGCTTAGTTTTAGTAAAGGCAGCTTTACTAAAGCTGTTTTAGTAAATGATGTTTTAGTAAAGGCAGCTTCTTTTAATGGGTTGGAAGGATGAGATATGATGGTATTTCTCTTAAAATTAATAGGCTTGAAGAGATTACCTTTTTACCACAGATTAGTCTTAAGCAATTAGATGATATTAGTCTGCATACAAAAGCAGCAAGGGAGCTCATTTCTATTTGACTACATTTTCTATTAGAAGCTACCGAACCAAATCAAAACAAAAATACAAACTGCATCCTGTTTATAGGAGCCACAATTAAACCTGTTGTTTTTGTTACTCAGGAGACTTTCCTTTTTTCAACATAAGAAAAGGAGTGTTGGGTAATTGGTTATTTATAATTCCTTACCAGAACCTTAACATTCTCAGCAGAATGTTATTGGAGACAGCTGAACAACATAAAACTCAGTATTATCAATAATATGATAATTCTCTTCAAGAATTCAGTCACATGTATTTCCTCTTGGGCAAGGAAATATGAATTTAATCTAAGCACAATCACAGAGATGACCCTTGCCCTTAGTGTAGGAAAATGTATATACATAAATTCATGTTTTATGTGGGCAGTATTCAAATGGTTTGCTAGCTTTTTTCCTAATATAACTTTCTTATGTTTATTAACAGGTATAACAAGGTTTATAAAAAGGATTATATGCAGATGTTTACAAATATTATTTCATATTTGGCATTTTATGCATGTAAGTACTTTATTTATATCCTCTAGCCGAGGAATGAGTCAAATTTGTTTCCATTTTTTTTCCATGATATTTCTCATCACCTACTTAAATTTTGTGTGGTATCAGCATTCTTATTGCATTGGACTACAAAGTATAACTGTATTTGCTAACAGTGTCTTTGCTACTTTTAATATAAAGCAGGGGTTTTAATGGAAATACCATAGTGTGATAAATTGAGGCAGTAATATAAAATGACACATGTGTAATGAGCATGTTATTCTAAAAACATCATATTAAAAAAAACAGTGTTATTTCCTCTTAATTAAGGTTGTAAACCTTCAGTGAAGCTTACTTCTTCACTTCCTTTCAAATTGAAACAATATTTTTTATTTATGGAGCCCCAAGCAAAGGACCCAGCAATTCTTAGTAGCAATTTCTGTGAGTTAATGCTTTCTCTTCCTGGTCCCTCAGAAAGAAAATTAAGTAAGCTCTGACATAGACAGATGGACACCTCTGAAGCTTGTAGCAGTATCCAAGGGCTTCTGGACATGTTCCTTTTCAATCTAACACAGAAGAAGGAGCAGGACGAATGCAGCAGGTGGGGCGTCGAAAGTTCTGCAGCATGGACTGGAAAACGCTGTGCTGCCTGCCTTTGAGCTTTTTATTAGAAGAAGTATCTGAGGAGATGGACCTCCGGCTCTGGCCGCTTTGAGCTTTGATTAACTTCTCGTGTTCTCTGATCTGTCTTTGTAAATGGTTCTGTATGGCGATGCCCAGGGACTCCGGGTCCAGGGAAGCGCCATACACCTCCCAGGTCATGCCCTGCTCGTCCCACACCACGTCCCGGACACGCTTGGACTGTTTCAACTGGAGCTTGGAGTCGGCACTCAGCTGCTTCTTCTTCTCTCCTGGAGTGAGTCCCACCTGGGCGGCAGCAGCTGTCACGTTTAACTTCTGCTCCTTGAGGAACTCGCTGACTCGGCTGGCCCGGCGGGGGCTGGCTTTGACGGAACGAGAAGGGGTCCTTTTGCCAGAGCCAGGACTAGAGTCCCCAATGGCATCCGACGGCAGGCTTAGGCTGGCAGCTGTCTTGGTCTGCCTGTTTTCTTCCCCGGTGCCCTCCTGGCTCCTTCTAACTGGGGAGGGTGTAGGGCTGGCACCTGATGCCACGCCTCCACTTTCTTGAGATTTAGGATTGAGCAGTAGGCTTTTGGCCTCTGCCCTTGCCCTCACCTCCAGGATATCGATGCCAGGAGATTCTTGTTCTTTCATTATCTGAGGAGACGCAAGCTTCTTCTCTCTTGCATCCCCTTGATTCGTGAGATCCAAGCTCCTGGACTGGTCGGCTCTGCTGGCAGGGCCACAGTAGTCGGAGAGTTTGCAGTCGGGGTCTGGTTTGTGGCCACTGGTGGTTGCCACTGCAAACTCAGATGGCTTCGTTTCACATTTCCCTAATCCGTGACCTGTTTCAACTTGACGTCCTGCGCTAAGAGAAGTCTGGTCACTGGGGCTAGCTTTCAGGGAGGTAGAAGTAGTACCCGAAAGCTGTCTAAAGGTAAGCTCTTGCCCCGCTAGGGTCATTCCCGCTGATTTCCCGTCTTGTTTACACGTCTCCTGAGCATCACTGGATGACACGTTGATGGCTGAGGTTTTAAGGACCTCCCCCGGTAGGCTCCCTGACTTATTTTCTCCTTGGATAGCTGCAGAAACAGCTGTAGCTGTCTGGATGTGCACCGCTGGCATAAGGTCACGGCACTGACCCGCCTCCCTGGGGTCTATGGTGTTCTCAGACAGCTCCAACGTGTGGTTCGCGCTGCCGTGGCAAATGACACGCAGCTGTTCTTGTTCGAACCGCTCTGGAGCAGGGGTTTCCTTTAAGAATGCAGCGAGGATGCTGGGGCTGGTGGACGCCGATCTGCTCTGGACACTCGCCACTGCCTGCACCTCGGCATCTTGCTGAGCCCTGGGCGGGGTTTTCTTGATCTCATTTTCAGCTTGGCTGGTCATCGTACTTGCTTCTTTAAACCTTGACACTTGAGGCTGTGCTGCCAGCGGCACCTTCTCTGGATCTGGAGGAAACATGGATCCGTTGCTAGGGAGGTGGGATGGTTGAGGAATCACCGAAGTCATGGCCTGGGTGTCTGAGGTGGTGGCAGAGGGTGGTTTGTTCCCCGAACATCCATCTTCTGTTGGAGAGCCACAGGACCTTGTCTGGGAAGTGCAAACAGCTTGCTGCCTTTCTGCTTCGGGTCCACCTACAGTAGCGGAAGTAGGACTGAACGACCTGGCTGCTGTATCTTCAGTTTGCACTATTCCCTGCATTGTTTCTTGAGAAGGAAAATCACAGGGCATTTGATCTTTGCCACAGATGACCACTACCGGACAACTTGACTTCTCAGGTTGCCCTCCATCTGCAGTTCTCTGTGATTTCACCAGGGTATCTTCAGGCCCTGACTGGGGGCTGGCATGGGGCTGGTTGCCTGGGACAACTGGGTGGATGTGCTGATTGGCTGGCATTGTAAATGTTGCAGGTATTAGATCCTTGCCTGCTGCAGAACACAGGGCTGGTGCTGTGGGCTCTCTGCCCCCTGACAGCTGAGTATTGCCAGGAGAGTTGAGTGTGGGAGATGCCTTCCCCACCTCACTGACAATGTCAGGAGAGGACATGGCTGCCTGAGTGGGCACATGCTCACTGGCCTGCATCAGGGCCTTGGCAGCTGTTCTGGGGCTGAGGTCTGGCTCTGCAGGAGTGCTGGAAAGGCCATTGGTGTTCTCACTCAGGACTTCTGGTCGAGGCTGGGGCGAGGCAACCTGCACCTCTCCCAGGCCCTCTTCTTCTCCAGAAGCTGCAATCAGGGATGTTTTGGCTGATCTCAGAGGGTCAGGTACAGTCCCCATGGAATCTCTCTCCGGGAAAAACCTTGGAGCTTGCACCTGGACAGCACTCCTTTAGGGAAGCAGCCGAAGCTCAAAGTGAAGATGCAATCAGGGGTGATTCCTCTGAAGGACCAATCTGTGAATCAAGGAAACAGTACCATTAATATAGTACAGTATCTGAGGGTTGAAACTATACCAATTTATCACTTGTATAGGATCTCACAAGCACATGAAATCTTTTCTTTCCACAACTGTTGATATAAATGCAGATCTTGGGAAGAAAGATTATGGAAAAATTATTTTAATTATACAAGTATTATCTTGATATGTTAGTTTCTGCTTCATCCCATTGCTGTCTAGAAAATAGGCTTTTAACATATTAATACTTACATATGCACTTACTAACAACTTCAAGTCATTTGTGTAATCTGATTTACCAGATATCAGAAAATCCTATAAAGCAACTGTAATCAAATGAATAAGTATTAAAATAAGAAATAAGCCCAAACAGATATGTAGACTAGATTATCTTGAAATAGATCCAGATATAAAATGAGGATTTAATATATGACAAAAGAGGCATTTCAATCTAGTGACAAAAGGATGGATTATTTAATATAAGGGGCTGGCAAACTCATTAGTCATCTTAAATAAAAGAAAACTCTCTCTTTTACCAAAAATAAATCTTAGATAGAGAGATTAAAGGTTAAAATATAAATATTTAAATAAAAAACTCTGTTAAGAAAATATAAGCTCATAAATATATCTAGGAGCATGGTAGATAGGTTTCTTTGGCAAGGCAGAAAATATACCCAGAATTATGAGAGAAAACATCAGCACAGATGACTAAAAAAAATGACAAAACTTTTGCATGGCAAAAGATGACACAAACAGGTACAACAGGTTTAAAAAAGTGTTTTCAACCCTAGAGGACAGGCAAAAATATCTGAAATATAGTAGAAGTTCTTGAAAACTTATAAGGAGACAAAATAATCCATTGGAAAAATGGATATGGAAGCACAGTTTATAAGGCAGGAAATCCAATAGCCAACAACTTGATGAAAAGATGATCAAATTCATTTGTGATCAAAGAAATGCAAATAAAGAAACAATGAGATTTTACTCTATACCAACTGCACTTGCAAAAACTTTTAAAAAATGTAACACCATGGCCTGGGAAGACCTTGTGAAAGGAAGTATTTCTATTAATTGTACGTGCAAATGTGTATTGTTGCAGCTTTCTTAGGGAAGTAGTTTAGCTTTTAAAACTAAAAATACACATGTCCTTCACTCAGTGATCCTATCAATAGAAATAAAATACCAGCATATGTAGATAAATATACAAGTATGTTTATTAAAAATGCTTTCCCTGGTAGCTCAGATGGTAAAGAATCCACCTGCAGTGGAGGAGACCTGGGTTCAATCTCCGGGTTGGGAAGATCCCCTGGACAAGGAAATGGCAACCCACTCTAGTATTCTTCCCTGTAAAATTCTGTGGAGAGAGGAGACTGGTGGGCTACAACCCATGAGATCACAGAGTTAGACACCACTGAGTGACTAACACGTGCACACATGTCTATTGGAGAACTATTTGTAGAGGCAAAAAACTCAAACTGGTTTCCTTAAAAGGCGGAGAGGCAGAATAAATCATGATATAGCTCTACAGTAGAGCATTTTACAACCATTAAAATAAATAGCTAATGAGGTTATAACTTTTCACTTGGGAGAAATTTCACCAAGGTATGGTTGAATGAGAAAAGCAAGGTACATAAAAGAATATATGTTTTCATTTCTGTAAAACAATGACCCAAAACTCTACATACATATGTGTTATGTGTGTGTTTGTGTGTAGTTATATAAGTCCCAAAAATATACATAATGAGACATATTAGGTGGCAAATGGAGTTTTCTGACTTAGAAATAGGGAAAAAGAGATGTAGGTATCCAAAAGTGGGAAAATTTTGGATGTTAACAAGTACATCTGAGTCTTTAAAGTATATATGAAAATTTATTCATGTGTGTTTATGCATAAACATTTTTTTAGAAAGAATAACCAGACTATGTGATGAAGACACAGCAATGGTTCAGAAATTAGCAGATGACTGTTTTGATATTACTTCTATCACTCACAGGTTCTATGACCTCATGGGAATCACTTAATCTTTCTGCACCCCAAATTAACTCATTGGCAAAATGAATTATATGATTTCTAAGGGCTCTTCCAGCTCCAAATTTCAAAGATCCTACTTTTTGCATGTGATAGATAATAAATCAAACATCACAATCATAACTCCAGCTTTAGGGTCAAAGTAAGGCAAAGGTCAATCTGGTTGGGCCCAGATTTTGAAAATAAATACTTTTGTGTTTTGGTTTAATGGTATTTGATTGCTCAATCATATGGCATTTAACAATAAATCCAATTTATCTTCTTTCCCAAACAGCTCTTCTTCTAACTTCATTATTCATATTGATGGGTTAAAGATTTTCCCTTCCTTGGTCTTGACTGCTTTCTGCTCATTCAAATCACTTTCCCAGGTTTATGTTCCATTTCTTCCTTTCTAGAATTTTCTGTTGCAGTCACTTGTTGTGCCCCAAGCTTATTTTCCCTCTGCCTCTTTGGCATCTGTCTTTATTATACCTTTAGTACTACTATCTGACCTCATCTTCAAAAAGCAGACTTGTTCTTCAAAACCCCATTTAAACCCCATCCTTTCTGAAGGCTCCTAAGGCCTTTTAAGTCATAAAATCTCTCTCTCTTTTCAAAATTCTACAGCTATGGCCATCTGTGTTCTTTGTATTGTGCTTTTCATGTACTGTTTTTGTACTGTTGTTGCTTGTATAAATGTCTCATTTCTCCAGAAGTCCTTCAAGTCCCAGGAGGGAAGGGGACAATCTTATTGATTCTTTTCTGTTCACTCCTCAGGACACAGTGCAGAACCTTGTGCACAAAAAGGTGTTAATTGATCCCATTTCCCTCCAAAATGGCCATTATTAAGCCCTGCCAAATTTCAAAATAATAAGCAAATTTAAGCCATGACGTGAAATAGTAATGAAAACACTATTTAAAAGAGTGCTGTTTTTTGGAAATAAAATAGTTGTATCTTATTTATGAGACTTTAAATAATTAAAAACAAGTCCATTGGCCACCTCCTATAAAAAGCTGGAAGGTCAGAACATCTGGTTGGGGGACATCTCCTTGTTATATGGCTAGAGCCAAGAAGTCTGGCTTGCCAGAGAGGACTGTAAAATATGAACACCTCAGAGTCCAGCAACTGAAGGCTGGAAGACTTAGAAAAGATGAGGGATTTCACTGAAATCTCATAAGTCACCGAGTTGATCCCCATTTCCCACAGAGAGCTGATTATACTAGTTTTCATTTAAAAGAACATTTTCTTTTTGTTTGCTTTGTTAGTAGCAGTTAAATTATCCATCAATTCAAGAAGAAAAGCCCAGATTGCTTGGTTAACACACGTAATTTGAAATCTCTTGATTCATGAGTAGATAGGAAATCAACACTACTTGAAACATATTTGCTATTGTAATTGTCACTGCATCTCCATGAGCCCTGGACAGACTGCTTAACCTCAAGAAACAATTCTCCTCCTTTTGCTCCTTTCCTCTCCAACTAAGTAGCAGAAATCTACAGTCTCTAATCGGAGAAGGCAATGGCACCCCACTCCAGTACTCTTGCCTGGAAAATCCCGTGGACGGAGGAGCCTGGTGGGCTGCAGTCCATGAGGTCGCTAACAGTCGGACACGACTGAGCGACTTCATTTTCACTTTTCACTTTCATGCATTGGAGAAGGAAATGGCAACCCACTCCAGTGTTCTTGCCTGGAGAATCCCAGGGATGGGGGAGCCTGGTGGGCTGCTGTCAATGGGGTTGTACAGAGTCGGACACGACTGAAGCGACTTAGCAGTAGCAGCAGCACAGTCTCTAATAGGTTACACAGATAGGTTATTTAAAAAATGTAATGACTTGGTGGTTTAGAGTGAGGAGTAAGTCTTTAAAATCAGTAGGATTACATTGTGATAAGATTTAATAACCTTTAAAATTGAGGTTATTAAATGAGGTGGCCCACAGACTGAATAAATTCCTTCCGCAGGTCTGTCTGTGTGTTTCTTGCGCAACTTTCCCTTCCATTTCCTTTCTCTTCCCCTCTCTCTCCTTTCCCTTTTTCTCTTCTCTTTGTCTATTGAAGATATCATTCATAAAAATCCATATTTCTCTCTTCTCTTTCTCTGCCTTCCCCCGCCCTCCCGCCCACCTCAGAAGACAACACAAGGTGGCGATGTGAAGGTCAGTCTTTCTAGAGGGCAGGGGCATTCCAGACTCCACACAACCCTTCCTCACCTAGCCTGCTTCACTCCTTTGCATAATTTACCCTGGCTCCTATGGACGGGTAAGTTTGAGAGCTTTGTTTTAAGAGCACTGACACAGTAGACTTCCCAACCTAATTTTCAGTCTTCTGAGGACAGGCGGGCATTGTGTTTAAGAACATGAACCCTGGGGCCAGGCCCCCGCGTTCCACCACATATCAGTTCCACCACATAGCTCTAGCTTTGTGTGCTTGGGCAAGTAATTTAACATCTCAGGGCCCCAGTGTAATCCATAAATTGAGGCTAATAATAATAATACAGCCTCACTGAGCTGTTGTGAGGAATAGACTTAGCTCTTAAAGCAAGTTATGTCTTGGCTCATGTTAAGCACCAAAGAAGTGTTAGCCTCTTTAAAAAACCTCATATTTATACTTTGATCTGGGGCTTCCCAGGTGGCACTAGTGGTTAGGAACCCGTCTGCCAATGCAGGAGACATAAGAGACACGGGTTCAGGAAGATGCCCTGGAGGAGGGCATGGGAACCCACTCCAATATTCTTGCCCGGAGAATCCCATAGAAAGAGGAGCCTGGTGGGCTACAGTCCATTGGGTCACATAGAGTTGGACACAATGGACACGACGAAGTACGAGTGCAAACTTTGGTCTGTGTTAAAGAGAAATTTATTCTGACACTTGTTAAAATGATAAGAAAGACTTCATTTAGGCTATTGCATTAGGGGTAAAGCCCATGGCAGGAGGAAAGAAAGACTGTGTTCAACTCCAAATACACAAAAATGTGTAGGGATTTATGACCAAGGAGTAGGTTTGTATGTGAATGGGGGTGGGGTGGGGGCGGGTCAGTGTATGGAAAATGATTAAGAAGAGACATCAAGGGTAGGGGGACTGTTGCTGAAGGCAACAATCTTAAAATTCAGCATTCAAAAAACTAAGATCATGGCATCTGGTCCCATTACTTCATGGAAAATAGGTGGGGAAACAACGGAAACAGTGACAGACTTTATTTTCTTGGGCTCCAAAATCAATGTGGACAGTAACTGCAGTCATGAAATTAAAAGACACTTGCTCCTTGGAAGAAAAGCTATGACTGACTTAGCATATAAAAAAGCAGAGACATCACTTTGCTGACAAAGGTCCATATAGTCAAAGCTGTGGTTTTTCCAGTAGTCATGTATGGATGTGAAAGTTAGACCATAAAGAAAGCTGATCAGTCCTGAGTGTTCATTGGAAGGGCCGATGTTGAAGCTGAAACTCCAATACTTTGGCCACCTGATGCGAAGAGCTGACTCATTTGAAAAGACCCCAATGCTGGGAAAGATTGAAGGCAGGAGGAGAAGGGGACGACAGAGGATGAGACGGTTGGATGGCATCACTGACTCAATGGACATGAGTTTGAGTAAGCTCCAGGAGTTGGTGATGGACAGGGAGGCCTGGTGTGTTGCAGTCCATGAGGTCGCAAAGAGTCAGACACGACTGAGCGACTGAACTGAACTGAAAGAAAGCTGAGTGCCGAAGAATTGATACTTTTGAACTGTAGTACTGGCAGACTCTTGAGTGTCCCTTGGATAGCAAGGAAATCAAACCAGTCAATCGTAAAGGAAATCAACTCTGAATATTCATTGGAAGGACTGATGCTGGAGCTAAGCTCCAATACTTAGCCCACCTGATGCACAGAGATGACTCACTGGAAAAGACCCTGATGCTGGGAAAGACTGAGTGTAGGAGGAGAAGGGGGTGACAGAGGATGAGATGGTTGGATGGCATCACCGACTCAATGCACATGAGTCTGAGTGAACTTCCGGGAGATAGTGAAGGACAGGGAAGCCTGGCGTGCTGCAGTTCATAGGGTCCACAAAGAGTCAGACACGACTTAGCAACTGAACAACAACAAATTGAGAACAACCAAGACTGAGATCTAATTAAGAAATGGGCTCACAGGAGCCCAACTTGAGGTGAGTAAAGGAAGGAGTCCTTATCATCTCATCTCATTAGCAGCAGCAAATAAGAATTTTCTTACAAGACTCTCTGGGGCATTATGACTTCTTTCTGAATTGGGCATGAATTCCACAGAAGCTGATGGTATCATTAAGTCAGTTTGTTTTTAAGTCTGTTGGAGAACTGACCTTTTGACAGCAGGTCCCTTTGGCTTTTGCCTTTAAAATTGTGAACAAAGGCTTAAGCCTTGTTCCAGCAATGCAGCAAGCCTGCAGGGTAAACACTACTGACTTTTTACAGGGAAGGTAACTGAGGCCCAGAGACTGACTCGAGGCCAATCTAATTCTTGTTATAACTGAATTCTTATGAATGGTAATGCCTGGGCCCCTTCTATGCTGCCTCCTTATTATCTCTAACTCTGGAAAGGAAATGTAAAAAAAGAGGGGAAAGAAAAGTATCTTCAGAGGAGAGGGAAGTTTCTTTCTGTAAGTGGTTTGCAACTTAGCAGCAGCTTAGACGGTACTAACACCGACTACAATGGCATTCATCACTGGTCACGTTATGAAAAGCTCGACTTGTTGAAAGCTGACACCACCACTGCTCATTCTGAAAATAGTGGGTTCCACTACTCAGCCGCGCTGCCTATTTTCATAACAGACACCCACGCTTAATAAGACGGGCAGCAGGGAATTGCAGCCCTTTGTGACTTGCTCCAAAGCTGCTCTGGCGGGAAGAGCATTGCTGCTGCTGCTGCAGATGCAAACAAAGAATGGGGAGAGGCTTGGCAGTCCTGGGCCAGCAAGATGCCAATATGCTGCAGATCATGGTGACAATCCTGTGGTAGCAATGACCTTTGCCTACTTAACGACGTCTGCGCTGCTAGAACAAGGGCTCCAGGATGTCATCAGATCTCTTTAGTGACATTAGGAAAGCGTTACAGGGACCCCGGTGTCCCTGCTTACACTCATCTGACTGCAGCCATCATTTGGATGTTCACAAAGACCCTTGGAGAACAGTGGGGTGAGAGATAAGAGACTGTTAATCCTCAAAATAAGGATAAAGAAAAAATATCATCTGGTTTCCTATTCAATCCGATTTGATTTGCTCCCTTTACTTGGAACCTTTGCCTAGATCATTTGCATTCTGAACCCAGCAGATCCTGCCAGTGCACAGCTTTAGCGGGAGGTGATTCAGTCCCAGGAAAACACCCACAGGCTAGGAAAAGCAGTTGCTGCTTCTTTCTTTAAAAAATCATACCCTCACACTAATAGCTGCCTCAAATGCACTCTTCAAAGATATCAGCTGAAAAACTGGTTCTTCCCTTCGAACTGCATCTAAAGTCAATCAGAAGGCTCAAGAGACAGGCAGTCTCTGCTGTGCGCCAAGACTTTTGTGTCCCAGACTTTTGGTTATAATGGTCATTTTAATAAAGGCACATGAGAAACAGGCTGCATCCCTTCCCCATTCAGCTTTTCTTTTGTTCCACAGTTTTTCAGAAAAACAAATGCATGGCTTGTGAGCTCATTGAATTCCATGGTAAGCAGGGCTGGACAAAAACAAAGATGTAAAAATGAGCTTTGAAAAGCATGAAGACCACAAATATATCCTTCCTTTTTGTCAAATATGATTTGAAAAGATGACTTCTAAGTTCACAACTGATTAGAAGCACACAGTACAGCAAGCATTCCCTTACTGTTCTCTATATTCCAAACATTGTTCTTTATGTGAATTTATTTGACTCAGAACAACTCCAGGTGGATGGTCCTACTCTGAGTTCCATGTTGCAGAACTGAAAGCTGAGGCAAGGTCATGCAAGCGAGCAGTAAGACAGAACAGATTTAAATCCAGACCATATGGCTCCAGAGTCCAAGTTGTTAACCAATTTTACACAGGAGAGAGATGGGCATTTCTTCTAGAGGCAAGCTCAATGACCTGGTCAAGAAAGAAGCGTAGCCCGACAATGAAAGAAACAAGAGAAAACTCAGAAAACATAGCCTTGAAACCATTTACTAGCTCAGGCTAATAGAGGTAGACGAGGCAACACAGAAATTCCTGCTCTTCATAATGATTTATCCAATTTGAATGCATTAAGGGTCACAGAGTTTTCTCAGAAGCTGATGAAAACTATGTACTCTTTCTAGAAAAACATATGTGTATACACACATATATGTATGTACATAATTTTAGGAAATTCATGTCTGGAAAACTTTCTAAGACTGCACATGAATATCCTTTTGTCTGAAGCCTTGGAAGAATGTTACAAAATGGCATTTACCTGCCCCAGGGTTGTTATAGAGCTTAAATAAGTTAAACACTCTGCTGGTTCTTGGAAAATAACAAGATACACAATCAGAAATTATTATCATTTAAAAATATTATTTTGGAGTCATTTACCTAAGAAGGTAGAAACCATGCAATCTATTTCTAGAAAGCCAACTTAAACGTCCCAATACTTAAATAAGTTTACAATATGTTCTCCCAAACCCCTGACCAAACACCATCATTTGAAGAGGAAAGTTTTAGCTAACTTAAAAATAAACACAACAGTGAGCTCTATTCTTTTTAGATCATGTAGGAAATGTGACCTTTTCGGGTTTTTTCTCAGCAAAGTCAAGACTCAAGCTTTAGTAACCTTCAAAAATTAACCCCTCAGTAGCTCCACTGTCCTACCTGTGAAGATAACTATCTAAAGTTACCTAAGATCATTTCTATAAATATCCAAGATACTTAAGTATCTAAGGTATCAAATATCAAAGTTGCTGTTTCAAAACCGTCTTAAAAATATTTAAACTTGAACTATTCCAGGGAAGAGTGACTAAACATTTGTTTTGCTTTTTTTTTTTTTAACCTTTTTCCTAATCAAGCTGTCTCGTATCATTTACTCGGCTTTTGCTTTCTAGATATTTGAATCTGAATGTTTTCTCCCGCAACTCAGCTTTGAAGATCTTCAGCTGCAAGCTTGTCTTAATTGGAAAGAAGGCAACAGGATCTCAGGGCTAAAGGTAGATAAACAACAAGCGGTTGAAATAAACCCAGCAGTCAATATTTGCATATTTTTTTTGCATTTGCATTTTAAACTGCTGTGATAGACAGGATCAAAGCTGCCCTCAGCCCAGTTTTCTCCAAGATCCATTAGCGCCAGGGAGAGTTACAAACCAGGATTCTCGTCTTTGCTTCGTTTGACCTTGCAGGCCTGTTGCCACCCTTCCCCCACCCACACTGGTGCGTCTCATTAAAACCTGGCCTCTGGCTCCACCCACTTCCCTTCTGGCCACGTGCCTCCCCACGTGTGGCAGCCCTGGAGGGGGCTGCTGGGCGGAGACCGCAGCTAGCAGCCAGTGGTAGGAAAGCTTACTAGTGATTTTGGCCATTTAGTTCAAGTCACACTGGGGCCTTGAATCGGACAATGAAGTGTCTGATGGCAGGATTTGTGGTGACCAGACACACATGTGAAAAGAGAGCTCTTCCCCAACTGTCAGTCAGGGCTCTTCTTAAGGCCAGTGGATTTGAGGTTCCTGCTTACCTGGGAAAGAATTCCGAGAGGAACTTATAGGTACGAAGTGGATTTATTTATCCGCCCACACACATGCGGAGTGTGGGCCTCAGAAGGCCCACTTCAGAAGGAGAGAGAATGCGAGAGTGTGCGAGAGTGCAAGAGAAGGACAGAGAGAGACAGAGAAAGAGAGAAATTAAAAATATAGCGTGGTTAGTTTTTATGGGCTGAGTAATTTCCTAGGCTAAGAAGTGGGAGGACTGTACTAATTATTTTGGGGAAGGGGCAGGGATTTCTAGGAACTGGGCCACCGCCCACTTCTTGGCCTTTTCTCTTCCGCCTCAGAACTGTCATGGTGCTGGTGGGTATGGCATTTACATGCTAATATATTACAATGAGCCTGTCATGAAACTCAAGGTTTACTGCAAGTTGAATCTTGGACCTAGCTGGTTCTAACCTGTCTTTGTCATGTCTCTATGGCCATGTCATTCTTTCAAAGGTCATGCCCTGCTCCCTTTCCTCTTGTTTCGTCCTCTCTTAGAGAACAAGGTGGGGAGGAGGGAGAAAGCCAAGTGAGGAAGCTGATGGATCCCTCGCAGCACAGACCTTCTGCTGTTGACCTGCATGTCTGGGACAGTCTGGGATACTCTGCTCTTTTTTTTTTTCTTCAAATGGTTAGTCTTTATTTATTTTTGGCTGCACTGCACTGCAAGGTCTTAGTTCCCTAACCAGGGACGGAACCTGTGCCCCCTTCAGTGGAAGCACAGAGCCCTAACCACAGGACTTAAAGAGAATTCCCATGGGTGTTCTGCTTTTGAGAAGGAGTAGTTTCCTTGTTGGGAGAAGGCAATGGCAACCCACTCCAGTACTCTTGCCTGGCAAATCCCATGGACAGAGGAGCCTGGTAGGCTGCAGTCTATGGAGTCTCTAGGAGTCGGACACGACTGAGCAACTTCACTTTCACTTTCATGCATTGGAGAAGGAAATGGCAACCTACTCCAGTGTTCTTGCCTGGAGAATCCCAGGGACGGGGAAGCCTGGTGGGATGCCATCTCTGGGGTGGAACAGAGTCAGACATGACTGAAGCGACTTAGCAGTAGCAGCAGCAGCAGTTTCCTTGTTGAGTTCAGAATCTGCTTTGGGTGAAGTCTGAGTTGTGATTAGCGAAAAAGATGAACCAACCTGTCACTCTCCTGCATTATAGTCTGTAAAGTCCTAAGTTAGGCCTCACTGAGGTCCTTAAAATTTTTGATTTTGCCCTTCAGAAGATTTCAGTCCATTTGAGGAGACAAGACAAATTCAATCCAGAGCTATAAATGAGCAAGCTAGTCTATGATTAAGTGATTAATGATATAGTAATAAACCAGAATTTATAGAAGTTTAAGTCAGGGGAGGGGCCCATACTTCTTCAGCTGACACTTCCTGGTACAATTCCTCTGCTAGAAAAAATTACTTGTGTAAGTCTGAAGAAAACTGAAAGTAAGAGAAAGTGAGCAAGTAAGAGTAAAAAAATAAATATATAAAATAAGTCACACTTTAAGTCACAATGAGACAACTAGAAAGTACTTTTATATCCATTCACTCATTTAATAAGCTGAGTACCTTCTTGATGCTGGATATTCAGATATAAATAAGATACATTGATCTTTTCTGAGGAGCTCACAGTTCCTGTAAATCATTAATTTCAATACAACATAAATGTTGGGGAAAAAACAAAAGCAAATGTACTGTGAAAGCACAGAGGTCTCATTATTTCATTTGGTTACAGAGTCGAGGAGCTGCAGTTTTGTAAGATATATTTAATACAATCGGGAGGATGTAGACATTGATCTATGGTAGGTGTTCTTACTTTGCACTACTGATGTTTTGGACCAGATAACCCTTTGTGGGGAGGGACAGAGGAATGACGGTCCTGTGCCTGTACCCTAATGGCACCTCCACCTCCTTTTAGTGATAATAAAAAATGTCTCCAGACATTGCCAAATGTCTCCTGGGAGGCAAAACTGTCCCCAGTTGAGAACCTCTGATCTAGGAGACAAATGTATCCACTTGGATAGAAAGCAGCATCTTCAGAATGAATACCATGAGTAGATGTGACAACCTTTGAATTTACTCCAGGTACATATGAATTAATGATAGAGTTTTCTGCTTTCAGGTCAAACATAGTGTTCTTCATATTCTACCTGTGAGAATGCAAATTTTTTTGAGAATGCAAATTAATACAACATTTTTGGCACCATTTATCAAAGATACAAGGTCAAATACACTTTGACTCAACAATTTCACCTTAGGTACTTATGAGTAAAATACATGTACTAATTGATACATGTACAAGGTTATTCACTGCATGAAATAACAAAAGATTAGAAGCAATCTAAATATCCATTAATAGGGAGCAGGTTAGTTACAAAATTTATGGCATGTCCATCTAAGTTCAACTAGGTGAAAGTTGCTCAGTTGTGTCTGACTCTTTGTGACCCCATGGACTATATAGTCCATGGATTTCTCCAGGCCAGAATACTGGAGTGGGTAGCCTTTCCCTTCGCCAGAGAATCTTCCCAACCCAGGGATCGAACTGAGGTCTCCCGCACTGCGGAAGGATTCTTTACTAGCTGAGCCACAAGGGAAACCCAAGAATACTGGAGTGGGTAGCCTATACCTTCTCCAGAGGATCTTCCAACGTAGGAATCGAACTGGGGTCTCCTGCATTGCAGGCAGATTCTTTGCTATATAAGCAGTCAGATTTAATAATGAGGAAACTTTTATATATTGATATGGAATGCTGCTGCTGCTAAGTCGCTTCAGTTGTGTCTGACTCTGTGCGATCCCATAGATGGCAGCCCACCAGGCTCCCCTGTCTCTGGGATTCTCCAGGCAAGAACACTGGAGTGGGTTGCCACTTCCTTCTCCAATGCATGAAAGTGAAAAGTGAAAGTGAAGTCGCTCAGTCGTGTCCGACTCTTATCGACCCCATGGACTGCAGCCTACCAGGCTCCACCGTCCATGGGATTTTCCAGGCAAGAGTACTGGAGTAGGGTGCCACTGCCTTCTCCAATGATATGGAATAGTCCAAAACATATTGTTAGGAAAAACAACAAGTAAGACAAAAACATAATGATAGTTAAAAAAATCCCTAAGATACAGAGCAGTATGTTTCCAATGCTACTAACTATATTAGAAAGGGAAAAATGAGTAGCTTTTGCTTGTGTATACATAAAATATTTCTGCAAGGATAAATAAGAAATTGTTTTCAGAGGAGGGGAACTGGGTGTCTAGGGGAATAGGATGGGTGGAAGACTTCATTCATATTCTTTGGTACTTTTAAAATTTTAAGTTATATGAATGTACACATATTAAAAAATAATTAAAAATTTAAAAGCTCGTGCTCCCCTCCTAGGCAAAACTGAGAAAAATCTGCACCCTGAATCTTTTCTATCAGTGTTGATGGATTTGTGCTGATCTATCCTTTCACACTCTTTCCATCTACTCTTTGTTCTGTAAGGAGATCAGTCTGGAATGCAACCAGTTAAAAAGAAACCATAATTTCCGTATCCATCTTGGTTATCTACAAGCTCCAAGCTAGGCGATATAATTATTTTTCAAAGTCAACAGCTGAGAAATGCTTTTTAAAGCGATGTCTGTTGGGCCACAAAATAAAGTTTACTTAAGATTCTTTTCCCAGACTCTCTGACTCCTGTTTATCAGTTGATTTCCTTTTTTTCCCTCCCTCCTTTCCTATTCCTGGTAGCTTGAGCAGTTGGTCCTCAAGTCATATATACTTCAAACAATAAATCCAAGAATGGCCTAAAGCCAGACTCTGGGAAACTGGGTCAAAACATCAATGAGAATGAGTAAAAAAAATTATTTTGTTTATATTTTGAGAATTGACTAAATATTAAGATATACAGTTTAGAAAACATATTTTAATTGCCAGTTATCAAATCCACCTCTTGTGTCTCTACCAGGCTTAACTGAATTTATCATGTCTCACAACAGCGCAGTACCATACTACTTGGTCTCATTTAGCCAATTCTGAAAACGTACCCTCTACTTGCTGCCCGTGTTATCTTCCTAAAACAAACATACACTATGTCACTTCTCTGTTCAAAACAATTTTAATGGTTCTCCATTGCCTATAAAATAAGATACATGCTCCTTAACACAGTTTAAAAAATGTCCTTCACTATCTGATCCGGTTGTCTTTTAATAGTGACATCCTCTCTCATCATCTATCAGACCTTGTATGTTGCTTACTCTTCTTTCAACAAGCTTCAGAGAGGGTTATTATCTTTATTTTACAGATGAGAAAACTGGCTCAGAGAAATCCAGCTCACCAAAGTTGCAAATTCAGTAAGTGGCATAGTTGGAATTCTAATCCTGGTGAGTCTGAAACCACACTCTACTGCTTCCAAAAGCACAAAATGAGGTAAAAATGAATTCATGATGTATGCATATTAAAGACAGCAAGAAGAGTAAATATGCATAGCTTTTTGGAATTATAAAGTCTCCCTAGGACCTTTTCTGATTGTCCTATCTCTCATCTCCTGTAGTTAACTGTTGTACCAATGGCACTTCTTACCTCACCCTTTTGCTCCAGGCAGAGGGCACAACTAGTACAAAGGTGGGAACTTGCAGATAAGGGTGAGAGCTCAGCGTGGCAGCTGGAGCTGAACAGGAGGGCAAGGGAGTGAAAGCAGGTGAAGGGACAGCACAGGGCTTCTGAATGCCTTTGCTCAGGTATTGGCTTCCCAATGAGGTCCTCCAGACCAGCCCATTATTAAATCGCCAATCTCTGATTTCCACTCTCTGTTACTTCTGAAGTCCTACTAAGCTTATGTATAATTCTTCTACTGAGAAGTGAGCCTAAAGAAGCCAACAAAACAACGTGCAAGTGTTGGTAAACAATGACATTCATTGGAGGGTTATACAGCAGGAGCTCTCTAAATAACCTCCATCCAGCTAAAGAGCTTTCCATTCTCAATGTAGGCTTTACTGGTGAGAATCGTGACTCATGGAACCTTCACAGAAGGTAGCCCCTTCTCTGGTGGTCCTGCCCAATTCTGTTTCTATCACTTACATTGTATCAAAACCAAGAGTCAGTGGCTCTTCCTAAACTTGCTCATGTCAATTGCTCCTGTTTTCACCACCACATCATTTGACTACTGTATTGCATAAAAAAGGATAAAACTTGATGACAAAAGTGTTTTTGCTTCTTGGAAACCAAGGTGAATGCTTTGGTAAGACTTGACAAAGGTAGGTCACTAAAAAAAAAAAAAGGGAGCGATCAAATTAGGAATGGGTAAGATGGCTATAAAAGGGGAAAATAACAACATTTAGTATTAGTATTCTTATTCTTAATTAGAAATTCTTTGCTTTACTCTAATAAAACTGAAGTAGAAAAGTATCAGAGTCCATTATGAGTTTATATAAGAAAAAGGATACAAAACTCCAACTAGTGGTTCCATCTGCCCTGTGTCAAACGGCTAGTGAATGATGAAAATTGAAATCTTTTATGTTGGAAGGAAAATAATAAGAATATACATATCATTTCATAATTTCTTATGTTCTCTAGTTTTGATCAATTATATCAGTAAGCTGTGATGCTATAGGCTATAAGAAATTTATATCTAATGTAATATGTAGAGAAAACACATACAGAAAAAATATAGAAGGAAATATAGAAAATATTAGTGTGTGATATATGGTAGTTTTATGGATGACTTAAAAAATTTTATTCTTTTGTACTTTTAAAACCCTGTAGTCTTATTTCCACTGTGTAAAACTTAGTAAAAAATGTAAAGAATGGAAAAATATTATTACTGCCAAATCAAACTCCAGAACCCTGAGGTTTCCTATTTTATAACCCAGGTGAAAACTCTGGGTTCCCCATTGCTAAGAGTATCAGTAAGAAGGATGTTTTTCTCTAACATTGCACTTTCAGATCTTATTTTCTCTCGATTCACTTTGGATTTTCAGATGTTACACCAGCTCTTTACTTTGTCTAACTAAATCAGTTCTGCCCTCTAGTCCTAAGTATACAATGAGACTCCACTGGATACCTGAGAAGAAATCTGGGGTTAAACCTGCCTCATTGAGGTAGTTGCTGCCTTAAAGGTTTACAATCACCCTGATGTTTCTGGTTCAACAGCATTAACATGCCTTTTCTAGGAGTTATCACTGCTCCTCATCAGCCCTTGGCATTCTTTCCATTCTGGCCTGCAGTCAGTCTCTAGCTTCTGGTTTAAGCCGTTGAAAAGGCACAGCCATTTCTCTCTCTTACTGCTTGTTTTAAGACATATTATATATCCTCTTTTTGTTTGTTAATATCTTTAAGTTCTACATGAATTTGACTCTGCCCTTGAATGATAAGAGAAGATTTCAACTGTAGTGGGGAGGAATTCAGAAGAATCCACAAAAAGAAGACACAGACATGGGGAAAATATACTAGTTGTTCAAGGAAGAGTAGGTTGTCCTGAAAATTCAAATATAGTGTACTCATAAGCAGGAGTATCACTAAACATGTTTACCAGTTAATACATGCCTACGTGTGCCTGACTTATCGGATGCAAGGCTATGTATAAAACAACCAATACTGGTATGTAGTTACATAAAAATGGCTATGGGGAGCCAAAAGCTGATACCATACATCAGGTGAGACTGGAAAGCCTTTATTGGCTTTGTTAACAAATTTGGGTTTCTTCAGTGGGCAGTAGAAAGCTACTAGAGCTTTTCCAACAGGCCAGTGAGACAATTAGAAAGTTTACAAATGAAGCGGATTTCAAATAACACTGACTAGTAGAAAAGAATCCAGTGAGGGAGATCAGTTACAAGGCTACTGCCACCTAAAAAGGTAGGGAGAGTCCATCAATGTTGTTAATATAAAGAATATAAAAAGAAAAGAGATAAGAAAACTAGGGCAGAGGTGCCATGTGGGAGGGAAGCAAGGCTAGGGAGGAATCAAAGATGATTCCAAGATTTCAAATCAGAGTGACTGGGAGGATGTTGGGAAGGTTGACAAGATGATTAAAGAACAGGGAAGCACATGTACACATAGCTATATTTAAAATGGATAACCAACAAGAACCTACTGTATAACACAGGGAACTCCGCTCAGTATTATGTAACAACCTAAATGAGAAAAGAATTTGAAAAAGAATAGATACATGTAAATGTATAACTGAGTCACTTTGCTGTACATCTGAAACCATGACAGCACTGTTAATCAACTACATTCCAGTATAAAATAAAAACTTTTTAAAAAATAAAGAAGCTCTAACCTGAAGAAAAAAAAAGAAACTGAACAAGGACCAAAGCTGGACTGGAAGACTTTTAATGGGTGTCTGTGTGAAAGCTGGCAAATGGCATGAATGGGGTTACTCCTCTTCACTGCTCTTGCACTGCTCTGTCTGTCTGTGCCTCTTAACTCCAAATAAACATATAACCCAATAAAAACAGTGCACTTAATATGCAGCTTCTCTTTCCAATGACATTGGTCCTGTGTATTCCTTTTTATATAGAAATTATGGAGCCACTACTAAGATACCTAAGTGATGAATGATGGGAATAGCAGGCCTACAAGCAGTGCTGGGCTGGATCTCCATAATCAGCAGCTCTATCAGTAACATCATGTAGCTTGAAACTGGCCATGGTGGGAGTATTTACAGAATACTGTAATACTGGCAACACAGAAACTGCCAAACTATAAACGAAGGGCTGTTTTTCTCCTAGAGAGCCAGTTATTAAATATGTATACCTGTCTTGAGAAACTGGCTATGAAAGCAAGAAAAATAGTGAAATTTTATATATGCTCTTGAATGATTTTAAGGCAACATTTAAGAATATCAGTTGGAAGGAGAAAAGGGAGAAGCATATAGTGTTGAGGTATGCTTGATATACCTGCTATCAAGGTTCAGGCAAGGTGGGATGGCAGAATTTATTCCCACTTAGAAGGAATTTCTAAATATTTCTAAGTTAGCTATTGTTTCCTTGAAGGAAAAACTTTTGATTTTTAAAACAATATTTAATACTCTGGCATAAATATATTTTTCAAAGATGACCACTGTAGGCAATTCCTGCTTCTTATTCTTCCTGTAGCAGTTATCCTGCTGGATTTCCTCTACAAGTCTGGTGAATTATTCAACTGTGCAATAATGACTTTTCTTCAGCAGGCTAGCATACTTAATATGTGAGTGTTAGTCACTCAGTCATGTCTGATTCTTTGTGACCCCATGGAATATAGCCTGCCGGGCTCCTCTGTCCATAGAATTCTCCAGGCAAGAATTGGTAGCCATTTCCTTCTCCAGGGGATCTTCCTGACCCAGGGATTGAACCTGAGTTTCCTGCATTACAGGCAGATTCTTTACTGTCTGAGCCACCAGGGAAGCCCAATATGTAAAACAGTTATTTAAAAAGATAGTAATTCATCTCAAAGTTATATTACTAAACTTCTCTTTTAGGGCACCTTTCTGGAACTAGGTCTGTGTTAAAACATCTACCCCATCCCTCTACAACCCCATCTGCCTGGTCTTTCTCCTCCCTCCTACAAACAGCTAATGTAGTTTGTATTCACTCATTTCATAATTATTTCTAAGGCTTAATCCCTCAACTGTGAAATTTATTACAGAAATTATTAACCAGAGCAGACAGGATACAATAGGTTATTATGCCTAAATGACATTTTGTTTGGATTAAGGTTAAGATCTATGGTCCATGGCTGCTGCTGTTGCTGCTAAGTCGCTTCAGTTGTGTCCGACTCTGTGTGACCCCATAGATGGCAGCCCACCAGGCTTCCCTGTCCCTGGGATTCTCCAGGCAAGAACACTGGAGTGGGTTGCCATTTCCTTCTCCAATGCATGAAAGTGAAAAGTGAAAGTGAAGTTACTCAGTCGTGGTCCATGGTTAAGATCCCCATTATTTAGAACCATATTTTCCCATACAGGACAAAATACAGTTCTTCAAGCCTCCGTAAGTATTAGAAAAAACTATAGATTGAGTGACAGAGATCCCCATGTAATTTTCAAGACAATGATGGCTGTGCTGTGCTGTGCTTAGTCACTCAGCCATGTTTGATTCTTTGCGACCCTATGGACTGTAGCCCACCAGGGCTTCTGTCCATGGGATTCTCCAGGCAAGAATACTAGAGTGGGTTGCCATGCCCTCCCCCAGGGGATCTTCCCAAACCAGGAATCGAACCTAGGACTCCTGTATTACAGGTGGATTCTTTACCATCTGAGCCACCAGGGAAGCCCAAGAATACTGGAGTGGGTAGCCTGTCCCTTCTCCAGGGGATCTTCCCAACCTAGGAATTGAAACGGGGGCTCCTGCATTGCAGGCAGATTCTTTACCAGCTGAGCTACCTGGGAAGCCCTAAGGAAATGATTAGGCATTATCAAAGAATCCAATCTCTTGTTCTGTGGTTTAATACATAATTGGTGCTCAAAAATATTTGTGGAGTGACAGGAGTATTTTTCTGTAGCAGTAGAGTTCTCATTGCACTAAGTTTTAAATCAAATATTTGAGGAACTTAGGCAATACATGTCCCTTTCATTTAAAATTCTATTGTATAACTGTCAGCCTAATTTAACCAACTAATAGCATGTAAAACTTGAGTATTTATTCTTAGCTTGAGTATTTTCACTTCTCTGGGGGGAAAATATTATGAGACCTATTGATTAATTACTATTTTAAAATTACCAAAGCAGAATACATAGTGACATGAAAAAGTATAAAGGAAGTGAGGAAAGGGATGTGGTAAATTGATGTACAAAAGGACAACAGGAGTGGGGAAAAAAGAGAGATAAAAGGCTTCACTTTATCTGCTGGTCTTAGTACAGTTTCTCAGGGGTGAAGAAAGTGGCTTCACATTGATACCCTCTGGGGCCTATATCAAATCTGGTGACTAAGTCATTCTCCCTGCAATCTGCTTTGATACTGAGAAAACAAAGTTCAGTTAACTAGAATCAAATTAGCTTATCAAAGTTGCCAGACAAATGCAGACCCCACTGTGTTTGGAAATACAAATGGTTCACCTATTTGTTACTCTTTCAAACATATTTTTTCTTATATGTAATTCATCGTATCTGGCATTTTAACCTTTTCATTTGCTATGGCACCTCTCCTATAAATCTCATGCTTAGAGATACACATAGAAGAAACAATACCTCATCACACATATTGCTAAAAGCCAAACGATGGCAGAAAACAAGGTGTAAAATGATGCAGAAGTTGGAATGTGGCACAGCAGAGAAGGATTAGAGTGCATGGGAAAGGCAGCAATTGAGGGAGAAGGCAAACATCTAAGGCTGCCATGTTCAAGGACAGCTACAGTGGGAAGTCTGTGAATCAGGAGGATTTGACAATACAAATTCAGCATGTCACACTAAGGGAAGATGAGTATTGTTTGGAAGCATGTACACTTCATCATATAGGTTAGCGATGTGTTACGATATGGAAACGTATTTATTGAGCACGTACTATGCTCCAGGTGTTCTCGTGTCCTAAAGACTTCATAAGCTTTATCTCATTTAAAACCCACAATAACCCTTTTTGTTGTTATTTAGTGGCTAAGTTATGTCCGACTGTTTGTGACCCCATGGACTGTAGCCTGTCAGGCTCCTCTGTCCATGGGATTCTTCAGGCGAGAATACTGGAGTGGTTTGCCATTTCCTACTCGAGAGGATCTTCCCTATCCAGAGATAATTAAACCCCTGACTCTTGAGTCTCCTGCATTGGCAGACGGATTATTTACCACTGCACCACCTGGGAAGCAAGGCAATGGACAGGTGGTTAAAACAACAGTCTGGACTAACAGTGAGACGGGGAGTGGAAAGATGAAGGACATGGATGCGATACATCTTTTCAAGGAAGAATTACCAGGACTTGAATTCTAACTAGTTAGAGAGAATAATGGAAAAACTGGAAACTGGGCCTACATGTTGGTGAGAAGGCTGCAAAAATTAGGTTTTTAATATAAGACTGCAGGGAGTGGATAGAGAGGGGAAGGCAATAGAGTCACAAAATGGAACTGCTGATGTTGAGTACTGAGACAGGTCACACTGTACCACCCCACACAGTTCAGTTCAGTCACTCAGTTGTGTCCGACTCTTTGTGACCCCATGAATCGCAGCACACCAGGCCTCTCTGTCCATCACCAATTCCCGGAGTTCACCCAGACTCACGTCCATCGAGTCAGTGATGCCATCCAGCCATCTCATCCTCTGTCATCCCCTGCTCCTCCTGCCCCCAATCCCTCCCAGCATCAGAGTCTTTTCCAATGAGTCAACTCTTCTCATGAGGTGGCCAAAGTAACGGAGTTTCAGCTTTAGCATCATTCCTTCCAAAGAAATCCCAGGGCTGATCTCCTTCAGAATGGACTAGTTGGATCTCCTTGCAGTCCAAGGGACTCTTAAGAGTCTTCTCCAACACCACAGTTCAAAGGCATCAGTTCTTCGGCGTTCAGCCTTCTTCACAGTCCAACTCTCACATCCATACATGACCACAGGAATAACCATAGCCTTGACTAGATGGACCTTTGTTGGCAAAGTAATGTCTCTGCTTTTGAATATATCTAGGTCGGTCATAACTTTCCTTCCAAGGAGTAAGCGTCTTTTAATTTCATGGTTGCAGTCACCATCTGCAGTGATTTGGGAGCCCAAAAAAATAAAGTCTGACACTGTTTCCACTGTTTCCCAATCTATTTCCCAAAAGTGATGTGACCAGATGCCATGATCTTCGTTTTCTGAATGTTGAGCTTTAAGCCAACTTTTTCACTGTCCACTTTCACTTTCATCAAGAGGCTTTTTAGTTCCTTTTCACTTTCTGCCATAAGGGTGGCGTCATTTGCATATCTGAGGTTATTGATATTTCTCCCTGCAATCTTGATTCCAGCTTGTGTTTCTTCCAGTCCAGCATTTCTCATGATGTACTCTGCATATAAGTTAAACACATGTATACCTGTGGTGGATTCATTTTGATATTTGGCAAAACTAATACAATTATGTAAAGTTTAAAAATAAAATAAAAAAATAAGCAGGGTGACAATATACAGCCTTGATGAACTCCTTTTCCTATTTGGAACCAGTCTGTTGTTCCATGTCCAGTTCTAACTGTTGCTTCCTGACCTGCATACAGATTTCTCAAGAGGCAGATCTGGTGGTCTGGTATTCCCATCTCTTTCAGAATTTTCCACAGTTTATTGTGATCCACACAGTCAA
>NW_011495025.1:5145180-5151353 GCF_000754665.1 Bison bison bison | reverse complement strand
GATTATCTGGGTCGTGAAGATCTTTTTTTGTACAGTTCTTCTGTGTATTCTTGCCATCTCTTCTTAATATCTTCTGCTTCTGTTAGGTCCATACCATTTCTGTCCTTTATCGTGCCCATCTTTGCATGAAATGTTCCCTTGGTATCTCTGATTTTCTTGAAGAGATCTCTAGTCTTTCCCATTCTGTTGTTTTCTTCCTTTTCTTTGCATTGATCACTGAAGAAGGCTTTCTTATCTCTTCTTGCTATTCTTTGGAACTCTGCATTCAGATGCTTATATCTTTCCTTTTCTCCTTTGCTTTTCACTTCTCTTCTTTTCATAGCTATTTGTAAGGCCTCCCAGATAGCCATTTTGCTTTTTTGCATTTCTTTTCCATGGGAATGGTCTTCATCTCTGTCTCCTGTACAATGTCACAAACCTCATTCCATAGTTCATCAGGCACTCTATCAGATCTAGGCCGTTAAATCTATTTCTGACTTCCACTGTATAATCATAAGGGATTTGATTTAGGTCATACCTGTATGGTCTAGTGGTTTTCCCTACTTTCTTCAATTTCAGTCTGAATTTGGCAATAAGGAGTTCATGATCTGAGCCACAGTCAGCTCCTGGTCTTGTTTTTGCTGACTGTATAGAGCTTCTCCATCTTTGGCTGCAAAGAATATAATCAATCTGATTTCGGTGTTGACCATCTGGTGATGTCCATGTGTAGAGTCTTCTCTTATGTTGTTGGAAGAGGGTGTTTATTATGATCAGTGCATTTTCTTGACTCTGCTAATCCCATAAGGAATCTCCTTTCAGAGCTTTATGGTGGGTCATATCACTATGGCAGTCATGATTATCTTAGCACTTACTATTTTATGATTTCTAAAAATATTTTCTTTTCATGTTTTTAATCACTCTGGCCATTCAATTCAAACTTTCATTCCCACTGATTTCCTGATGGCATGTTTCCAACTGTTTGAAAACAACTGCAATTAATGGGATTTTTGCTTCAATGGAATACTTAGGCTATCACAAATTTTTCTGTCAATATATTAGCTATACTAGTGGATTTCGAGCTTTTTGTTTTTTTGACACAATGTATCTTTAAAAAATTACCTCACAATCCAGTACACACATTTTTATACAATTGTTTAGCCCACTAAAATAAAATGGTACTAAAAACAATACTTCTGATATTTCAATTCCATCCCATTTAAAAATGCTGACTAGATGCAGACTTACATATAGATTGGATAAACAAGAAGAGCATACTGTATAGCACAGGAACTATTTCAATATCCTATAATAAACTATAATGGAAAAGGATATGAAAAAGAATATATGTGTGTGTGTGTGTGTGTATTCTTATATTGTTGTTGTTGTTGTTCAGTTGCTAAGTTGTGTCCAACTCTGCGACTCCGTGAACTGCAGCACACCAGGCAGGCTTCTCTGTCCATCACTATCTCCTGGAGTTTCCTCAAACCCATGTCCATTGAATGGGTGATGTCATCCAACTATCTCATCCTCTGTTGCCCTCTTCTCTTCTTGCCCTCAATTTTTTCCAGCATCAGGGTCTTTTCCAATGAGTCAACTCTTCTCATCAGGTGGCCAAAGTATTGGAGCTTCAGCTTCACATCAATCCTTCCAATGAATATTCAGGGTTGATTTCCTTTAGGGTTGACTGGTTTGATCTTGCTGTCCAAGGGACTCTCAAGAGTCTTCTCCAACATCACAGTGTCAAAGTGTCAATTCTTTGGTGCTCAGCCTTCTTTATGGTGCAACTCTCACATCCATACATGACTACTGAAAAAAATATAGCTTTTACTATATGGATCTTTGTTGGTAAAGTGATGTCTCTGCTTTTTAAAACACCGTCTAGGTTTGACATAGCTATTCTTCCAAGGGGCAAGCATCTTTTACTTTTGTGGCTGTAGTCACCATTTGCATTGATTTTGGAGCTCAGGAAAATGAAATCTGACACTGTTTCCACATTTTCCCCATCTATTTTCCATGAAGTGATAGGACTGGATGCCATGATCTTAGTTTTTTGAATATTTAATTTTAAGCCAATATATATATATTATTCGGAGAAGGCAATGGCACTCCACTCTGGTACTTTTGCCTGGAAAATCCCATGGATGGAGGAGCCTGGTGGGCTGCAGTCCATGGGGTCGCTAAGAATCAGACACGACTGAGTAACTTTGCTTTCACTTTTCACTTTTCACTTTCATGCATTGGAGAAGGAAATGGCAACCCACTCCAGTGTTCCTGCCTGGAGAGTCCCAGGGACGGGGGAGCCTGGTGGGCTGCCGTCTCTGGGGTTGCACAGAGTCGGACACGACTGAAGCGACTTAGGATAGCATAGCATAGCATATATATTATAATATATATATATGAAGTATTATATACATAAAACTAAATCATACACCAAAAACACAATGTTGTAAAGCAACTATGTGTCAATAAAATACATTTTTAAAAAGTGTTGACTAAAATCCATCAAATTTATATCTATAGTGACCCAAAGATTGAAAAACAGACAGCTTAACTGAGAGCTTCAAATAACAGGTAACCAGGTGGTCATCTTGGGCCTCTGGTGCCCACACAGAATCTAACATGTAAAGCTTTAGAAATGTTGCAAATAGGAAAGAGGGAAGGAATCACATCTTTTGGGTAGATCCTCCATTTTTCTTAAAAAAGATTTGGTAAATTCATTGCATGACTATCTCAGTTTATGCCATCTGCAAACTTAGTAAATTTGTCCCCAAGTCCCAGACAATCCCAACTGTAGCATTAAATCCAACAGCCACAACAAATAGGAGTTTAAAATCATCTGAACTTCATGGACAGGCAATAGGAGCTATAGATGTAGCCAGAGGAGCTTCAGTTGCTATGGCAAGCACTTGTGTCATGGTGACTTCTACATTTTCCAGGATGGGGACAGGCAACCTCTGTGTATGTATGTATGTGTGTGTGTGTGTGTGTGTGTGTGTGTGCGCACGCTCAGTGTGTACAATCACACATGGGTATCGGGGGAATGGAAGCAACTTTAGAGTAAAGCAGTGCCTTTGTCTGAGAAGAGAACTCAAATAGAAGACAGGTTTGGCCCTGTGACTTGAATAATAGAACAAATGCTGGATCTCTAATTTTAAAGCTTTACCAAGGATGTCTACATTTTATTATTCAAGATATTCTAATCAATAATAAAATAGCATCCTGCCTAGGGCCAGCAGCCACTCAATGCCAGGCTGAGTCAGCACATTCTTGATCCTGATTGTATTTGAGTAATTTTGGTATCAGGAAAAAAGGAATCAAATCAAAGATAAAAGACAATAGGATAGCTTTCTTCTTCCTTCTTGATAACAGATTTGGATTCCCCGACAGTTGTACTAGATCTGCTCTGGCAGTCCTGTGCTCCTGCTGACATTTGAGAACTGTGTCCATCCTTGGAGGAGGAGCAGAAAGTAGCCCTCCTTCCTCCTCACTCATTTCCTGCCAGCCCTGCAAAGAGCTCTAGGAAAAGTAATTGTGCAATCCCTTACTCGGCTGTTTATTTCTTCCTTAGTGAAATAGACCTTTGTCTGTCTCCCTGTCCACGTCAACAGGAATAACAAACTGTAATGTTGTCACCGTAATGCAATCTGGGTCCTAATCAGACTAGTTAATATTTGCCAACACATTTCATAAAAAAAAAAGGGAAAATCAAAACCCCAACCTGCTTAACTGATCTTAACAGTGGGTCAGTTTCATGTGGAGCTCTCAGTTCCATAATGTCTACAATTAACCTAGGCCAGGCAGACTTAATTTTAAGGGAAGGTTCTCTGAGCCTTACCTGTCTCGAGGGGCTTGAATCCAGGAAATTCTTGCTTAAAAAAAGAATTACCTGTCTCAGAGCTATTTTATCCCTCTGCCATATAGCAAATAATAGAGTATTTTTGATACTAACAATGAATTTAGTAACCATTCTCTCATATTTATTGATCACCTACTATATATTAGGTATAATCATGTATAATTATACTTTATACAATTCTTACGCCTTGTATTTATTCTACCGTCTATGTACTGATTTTTTTATTTTTATTTTTATTTTTTTTATTTTTTTAAATTCTTCTCTTTTTTTTTTCTAATTTTATTTTATTTTTAAACTTTACATAATTGTATTAGTTTTGCCAAATATCAAAATGAATCCGCCACAGGTATACATTTTTTAAAAATTGATTTAAAACATTTTATTCAAGTGTGATTGACTTACAACATTGTATTAGATTCAAGTATATGATATAGTGATTCAATTATTTTTATAGCTTATACACCATACAATGTTATTGTGATATTACTGACTATATCTCCTGTGCAGTACATTACATCCCCATGACTTTTTTATTTTAGAACTGGTAGTTTGTACCTCTTAATTCCCTTCGCCTATTTTGCCCATCCTCTGAACCCCTTAGCCTCAGAGAGCAACCCATCAGTTTGTTCTATTTGTCTGTTTCCGTTTTCTTACATTTGTTTAATCTTTTAGATTCCACATATAAATTAAAATATACACTGATCTTTAGGTTCCTTTCAGAATATTTATTTTAATTAAATTATTATAGGTTTGCTAATGATATTCTGGAGAAGGCAATGGCAACCCACTCCAGTACTCTTGCCTGGAAAATCCCATGGATGGAGGGGCCTGGTGGGCTGCAGTCCCTGGGGTCACTAAGTCGGACACAACTGAGCAACTTCACTTTCACTTTTCACTTTCATGCATTGGAGAAGGAAATGGCAACCCACTCCAGTGTTCTTGCCTGGAGAATCCCAGGGACGGGGGAGCCTGGTGGGCTGTCGTCTATGGGGTCGCACAGAGTCGGACACGACTGAAGCGACTTAGCAGCAGCAGCAGCAATGATATTCTAATTCACATTTTAATGCAACCTGTCCTGCCCTGTCTTAATTAGAGATTCATTTCATTAATTACTGTTGCACTTACATTTCTGTTATTGCTTAGAATTTGGATTTTCCTTTTCCTTATTATTTATACATGAAGAAAGACTAGCTGAAAACGATACCCTCAGTAGGTAGTTTCTTTTTAAAAAATTTTATGCAATAGAAAGAGATATATTGATATAATGTCCTTCTTATAAAAACATGTAAAAATGGCATGATGGGCTATGGGTGAATGATGAGGAAAAGGATAGAAGTGGGGTAAAAGGAAAAAGAGAAATTAATTATTTGATTAACTAACAAGACAGAGTCCTTTAAAGACCAATGCTCATAAATTAAAATGAGTTGAGAGCTAAGATTAATTCAACTATCACTAATGACTGTAACTTAATTTTAGAATATATAATATTTAAAGGATAAATTTTTCTAATCTTCAGAAATACTATTAAAATTTTTAAAATTCAGATTTTATTTTTTTAGAGTAGTTTAAAGTTTATAGCAGATTGAGAAGAAGATATAGAGATTTGTTTTATATACCTCTGTCCCCATGCATTCGTAAAGTCCCCCACCATCAACATTCCCCGACAGAGTGGAGTGGCATGTTTGTTATAATCAGTGAACCTTCATGTGCATATCATCCAATGTCTCTAGTTTACATTAGGGCTCATTCTTGGTGGTGTATATTCTGTGGGTTTGTACAAATGTATAATGACATGTTTCTATCATAAGGGGAACCACACAGAGTTGTTTCAGTGTTCTGTTTCACTCTGTGCTCCATCTCTTCATTCCTCCCTTCCCAGCCCTTCTTTTTTAGTATATGTGCTGCAGAAGCAAGCACCCTCCCTGTCCTTCTAACCCCTGGAAAACACTCATCTTTTTATTGTCTCCACAGTTTTGCCTTTTCCAGAATGTCATATAGTTGGAATTTTACAGTATGTAGACTTTTCAGATTGGCTTCTTTCATTTAGCAATATGTATTTAAGGTTCTTCCAAGTATTTTCATTTCTTCTTAGCACTGAATAATATTCCATTGTCCAGATAAACCATTACATTCACCTACTGAAAGATGTGCTGGTTGCTTCCAAGTTTGGGTAATTATGAATAAAGCTGCTATAAGCATCCATGTGGAGGTGTGTTTTCAACTTATTTGAGTAAATACCAAAGAGTGCAACTGCTGGATTGTATGTTAGGAGTATGTTTAATTTTGTTAAGAAATTGCCCAAACTATCTTCCAAAGTGGTTGTGCCATTTTGCATTCC
>NW_011495025.1:5136894-5145080 GCF_000754665.1 Bison bison bison | reverse complement strand
TTCACTTTTCACTTTCATGCATTGGAGAAGGAAATGGCAACCCAATCCAGTGTTCTTGCCTGGAGAATCCCAGGGGCAGGGGAGCCTGGTGGGCTGCCGTCTATGGAGTCACACAGAGTTGGACATGATTGAAGTGACTTAGCAGCAGCAGTAGCAGCAGCAATGAATGAGAGTTCTTATTCTACATCCTCACCAGCCTTTGGTGTTATTTTGATTTTTTGGATTTTAGTCATTCTAAATGATGTGTAATGGCATCTGGTTGTTGTTTTAATTTGCTTTTCTCTAATGAAGTATGATGTGGAGCAGCTTCTCATACGCTTATCTGCTCTTTGTATATTTTCTTTGGTGAACTGTCTCTTAAAGATTTTTGGCCCATTTTAAAATCAGATTGTTTGTTTCCTCATTGAATTTTAAGAGTTCTTTGTATATTTTGAGTTAACAGTCATTTTCCAGATATGTCTTTTAAAAATATTTTCTCCCAGTCTATAGTTGGTCTTCTCATTCTCTTGGCATCATCTTTCGTAGAGCATAAGTTTTTAATTTAAATGAAGTTCAGTTTATCAGTTCTTTCTTTCATGGATTGTGCCTTTAGTGTCGTATCTAAAAGGTCATCACCATACCCAAGGTCATCTGAGTTTTCTCCTCTGTGATTTTCTAGTTTAATAGTTTCACATTTTGCATTTAGGTTTACGATCCACCATTTTGAATTAGTTTTTGTGAAGGGTGCAAGGTCTGTTTCTGGACTAATTTTTTGCTTCAGTTCAGTTCAGTTCAGTCGCTCAGTCGTGTCTGACTCTTTGTGACCCCATGAATCGCAGCACGCCAGGCCTCCCTGTCCATCACCAATTCCCGGAGTTCACCCAGACTCATGTCCATCGAGTCAGTGATGCCATCCAGCCATCTCATCCTCTGTCATCCCCTTCTCCTCTTGCCCCCAATCCCTCCCGGCATCAGAGTCTTTTCCAATGAATCAACTCTTCGAATGAGGTGGCCAAAGTAATGGAGTTTCAGCTTTAGCATCATTCCTTCCAAAGAAATCCCAGGGCTGATCTCCTTCAGAATGGACTGGTTGGATCTCCTTGCAGTCCAAGGGACTCTCGAGTCTTCTCCAACACCACAGTTCAAAAGCATCAATTCTTCGGCACTCAGCCTTCTTCACAGTCCAACTCTCACATCCATACATGACCACTGGAAAAACCATAGCCTTGACTAGACAGACCTTTGTTGGCAAAGTACTGTCTCTGCTTTTGAATATGCTATCTAGGTTGGTCATAACTTTCCTTCCAAGGAGTAAGCGTCTTTTAATTTCATGGCTGCAGTCACCATCTGCAGTGATTTTGGATTACCTTTGCTCTTTTCTTGATGATCAGTTGACTATATTTATATGGGCCAAAATCTGAACTCTGATGACATTTTATTACTCTATTGATTTATTTGTCTGTTCTTTAACCAAGATCAGACTGCCTTGATTATTGTACCTTTATAGGAAACCATGAAGTTTGGTAGCATCAGTCCTTCAATTTTGTTCTTCTTTAATATTGTGTTGGCTATTCTAGGTATTTTGCCTCTCCACATAAACTTTAGAATCAGTTTGGCAAGATCACAAAATAACGCTGAGATTTCAATTGGTGTTGCATTAAATTTATAAATCAAGTTGGGAAGAACTCGCATTTTGCCATTTTTGAATCTTCCTATCCTAGAACATGGAAATATCTCTTCATTTGATTTCATTCACCAGAGTCTTATAGCTTTCCTCATAAAGTTTCTACCTATTTTGTTAAATTTATACTCAAGTATTTCATTTGGGGGAGGCTAATATAAATGGTGGTTAGTTTCCTTTGATAAACTAGACATTGCTGTTATGTTTCTCTATAGAAATAACAAGTAATCTGGTACACATGAGAAGTACATCCTCCCCTCACTCACCCCAAAGCCTCTGAAAGTAAAAGAGAAGAAACATAAATGTACTAGAAAATAATGTGAATTCTTCGTAATATGCAAAGAAATGGGGAAAGACCAGTCACAGATTATTATTATTATTGTTGTCAGGCGAATTGTCATTGTTTCCTAGCCTCTTCTCTGCGATCCCTATGATAGGAAGTCAAAGGGATCTTTGATGGATCATTTCTCCCACCTTCATTTGTCGAGTGGATATGTTAGCTGGGAGATGCTCTGCCTGCCAAGAATCCAGCAGCAGGAGTTGTGCTCCTGCAACTTCAGTTTGAACATATACTTAATATTCCCATAATGGGTAGAGGGAAGATATACTCTTAAAATGATAGCATATAAGAATACATGTCAAAAGTAAGGCTGGATATGATAATGTAAGACCAGATACTATAAATCTCCTAGACAAAACATAGGCAGAACATTTTTTGATATAAACTGCAGCAACATTTTTTGGATTCATCTCCTAGAGTAATAGAAATAAAAGCAAAAATAAACAAATATGACCTAATCAAATGTAAAAGCTTTTGAACAGCAAAGGAAACCATAAACAAAACAGGGCAACCTACAGAATGGGAAAAATATCTGCAATTGATATGATTGACAAGGGATTCATTTCCAAAATATACAAACAACTCATATAGCCCCATATCAAGAAAACAAACAACCCAATCAAAAAAATGGGCAGATTTCAACAGACATTTCTCCAAAGAAGACATAGATGTCAAATAGTCACATGAAAAGGTTCTCAACATTGCTGATCATTAGAGCAACGCAAATCAAAACTACATGAGATATCACTTCACACCACTCAGAACGGCCATTATCAAAAAATCTACAAATAATAAATGCTGGAGAGGGTGTGGAGAAGAGGGAACCATCCTACGCTGTTGGTAGGAATGCAAACTGGTGCTACTACTATGGAGGACAGTCTGGAGCTTCCTTAAGAAGCTAAAAATTGAGTTGCCATATAATCCAGGAATCCCACTCCTGGCATATATCAAAAAAAAAAAAAAAGAACTAATTCAAAAAGATACATGTACTCAAGTGTTCATAGCAGCATTTACAATAGTTAAGACATAGAAGGAACCTGTGTTCATCAACAGATAAATGGACAAAGAAGATACATGGTGTATATACATATATAGAGATGTGATATACATATATATCACACTGTTTTTTTTTTTTCCTGAGAAAAACCCAAACAAACCTCCTGGCCAACTTGCAATATGTGCCAAAGTGCAATATATGCCACTTGCAACAATATGGATGGACCTAGAGGTTATCATACTAAGTGCAGTAAATCAGACAGAGAAAGACAAATATCATATGATCTCACTTACATGTGAAATTTAAAAAGATGATACAAACAAACTTATTTACAGAATAGAAATAGACTCACAGACACAGAAAACAAACTTATAGTTACTAAAGAAAAAAGGGGGGCAGGGAGGGATAAATTAGGAGTTTGGGATTGACAGATACAGACTGTTATACATAAAGTAGTTAAACAAGAAGGATACTGTATCGCACAGGGAAATATATTCAATATCATGTAATAATCTATAATGGAAAGAAATCTAAAAAAGAATACATATATGTGTATATGTATAACTGAATCATTTTTTTAAAAAGAAAAAAAAGTATGTGTCAAATATGCTTGTTTGGAGGCTTCCCTGGTAGCTCAGCTGCTAAAGAATCCACTTGCAATGCAGGAGCTGCTGCTACTGCTAAGTCACTTCAGTCACATCCGACTCTGTGCGATCCCATAGATGGCAGCCCACCAGGCTCCTCTGTCCCTGGGATTCTCCAGGCAAGAATACTGGAGTGGGTTGCCATTTCCTTATCCAATACATGAAAGTGAAAGTGAAGTCACTCAGTCGTGTCTGACTTTTCTCAACTGGGATTTTCCAGGCAGGCATACTGGAGTGGGTTGCCATTTCCTTCTCCAGCAATGCAGGAGGCCCTGGTTCAACTCCTGGGTCGGGAAGATCCCCTGGAGAAGGGATAGGCTACTCACTCCAGTATTCTAGTGCTTCCTTGGTGGCTCAGACGGTAAAGAATCCACCTGCAATGCTGGAGACCTGAGTTGGATCCCTGGGTTGGGAAGATCTCCTGAAGAAGGGCAAGACATC
This sequence comes from Bison bison bison, assembly GCF_000754665.1. NCBI lineage: Eukaryota > Metazoa > Chordata > Mammalia > Artiodactyla > Bovidae > Bison > Bison bison. Next base: position 5,140,998 of record NW_011495025.1, on the reverse strand, counting down.
CCACTCCATGAACTGAGAAGCCTGGCGGGCTGTTGTCCATGGGGTCACAGAGAGCTGGACATGACTGAGTGACTAAGCACACACACATGCTTGTTTGGGCAGACCTAAACATAACACTTTTTAAATATCTTTTTTCCTTTTCAACAGTTCATTCTGATTCATAAGCTTCTCACACATTTTGGGAAGGGCCTTCAGCCAAACAAAGAATTTTTCTCCCAGAACCTTTAAAAGTTGGGGAGTGTTTTGACCTCAGAAGTGTCCATTCTCCATCACAGTGGCTTTTGAGATCACAGCTGAATTCTCAAAATGTTTTAGGAATTTTAGACTCCAGCCTAAATGGTGAAGAAAGTGGCCACTCTTTTTGTGGGCTGACCTCTCAGGAGAAGTGGCAGATTCTGCCCTTGTGGGGTCTGTGTCTAGGTGGGAGGCAAGATGATCTCAGGGAAAGGCATGAGAGACCTGCAAAAGCAGAACACCTGTCCCCAAGGGACAGTGTGCAGTCTACACACTGTGCATTCCAGGAGAGAGGCGAGGAGCCCCAGGGAGCACAGGCTGAACTCTTCTGCTTCGGAACCACTGTGCTTCCTCGTGCAGATACTGTTCTGTGCGGCTGCCTGCCCTTCACTGCTCCACCTGTCAGATCTTCGACTTGGCTTTTCCCCTTTTGTCATGGGACCTTGGAGAGTCAGTCCACAATGGTGACCTTCTGGTTACTTGTCTGCGGTAATCAGACAAGAAAAAATTGTCATGTTTGTTTGCTGGGCCATCTGCTGGGCCTTAGTCATTTCAAACTCCCTTTTTCCATCCTCTGTCCTTGGGTTCTGAGGCTCCTGGATATATAATATTTTCTTGTCACTAGTTGCTCATGATTGACTCATAAGCCTTCATCCCTGCATTCCACCCAGCCTCATGCTGTCATCACTGGTGACCCTGACATATGCGAATCCAAAACACTTTCCAGCTTCATCTTAGTTGACCTCTTAGCCAGGTTCAACACATGAAGGTTTCTTCTTTAAAATGTGTGTCTCTTTTAGCCTCTATGACCCACAGTTTATTTGGTTTTCTTCTGTGTTTTGGTCCAGACTGCCTTGGGTAGCTTTTTTCCCTCAGTTCTAACTGCCAGAGTTTGTTAGATTTATTCCTTGGCTTTTTTCACTATCCCCTATTTTCCTTTAAAGGAGATCTTAATCCCATCGCTTTATCAGCCTCCTTATCTTTGCTGCAATATTGCTGTTTAACAAACTACCCTAGAATTCAATGTCAGATAGCCATGAGCATTTTCTGCCTGAGGAAACTGAGACTCAGAAATACTATCTTCTTATAGGGGACATGAGTGACATAAGCCTCCAAATCTGATGCTCCGGCCACTGCATTTTCTATGTATTATGAACTTAGAAAGGAACTATCATATCCATCTCATTTCTATCAATAGACAATGTGGAGTTATCACATTTCAAAATAATTTTTAAAAATTCACCCATATTTGTTCTCTAAAATTCTGTACAAATATGCCATTAGTGTCTCTTGCTAACCTCCTTTATCTGATACTTAAATGAGAACTTTCACCTCTCTCTAAACCATGGTAGTGGTCAATCCCTATGAAAGTATTAATTACATGAGATATTCAAGTTTAGTATACTATCATATAATGTTACTCACTTGGAATGAAGGAGGTATCCATAAAGATTCCTTGGTGGCACACAGAAACAGATGATCCGGACTAGCTTACAGAGAAGGGGAATTTATCAGAAAAGTAATAACAAACACCTAGAGCATCTGCTTTGAGTAGAGACCATTCTAAGCATTAAAATCATCAATTCCTAGAGAACCCTGTATATAGGCATCATCACTAGTCTCACAGATGTGGAAACCAAGGCACAGAGAAGTTAAATGGTAACATGCTCCAAATCACACAGTTAGAGTGTGGCTAGTCTGGATTTGAACCCAGGCCATGTGGTTCCCAGAGTTTGGCACTATAGCCTATCAAAAGACACAGGGTAGTCGTAGAATGGAAGAGAAAGCTACAGAAGCAGGGTAGAAGAGGGAAGAAACCAGGGTATGGTAAAAAACTGTCACTGGGATAAGTTATTTCTAATCACCCCCACTGCCATCTCCCAAACCCCTGCCTGCATCAATTAAATGCTCCAGATGCAAAGCCCAAGGAGAGAGGCATAACTGACCTTGCCTGGAGGAGGATAGGTCCCCTCATGTGATAGTTCTAAGGTTTGGGAAAGGTAGCCAGCAAAACATGCCCATTTCATGGAGAATGAAAGATTTTTATTCATATAACACAATGACCACATAGCAGCTCTCCGAGAGAGCCCAGAACTGCCTTAAGAACATGCCCTCATAGACTTCTTTATTTGGGAGAGATGTCCCTACTCATTTCCCACCTTCCACCTCTGCCCCAAGGCCACTCCGTAGACCTCATATTCTCCCATTTGAATTGAATCACAGCTTGTTTAAATCTCCATCAGGGGAAAACTCTTCCCTAACCCCATGGAGCTACTGATTCCACCAGAGCTCTGATTCCTCACAATCTACCATCTTGAAATGACAGTCCATGATCCCGACATACCTCCCTTCCTGTAGAGTCACTTCCATGGTCATTTTTCTTCCTCTGTCATTCCTGTCATTCCACCAACACTGCCCTTGCTAAAACCACCAATGATTGTATTTTGCCAAAACAAACACTTTTCTCTCCTTATCTTTGTAGACTTCTCAGCAGCACTGACAGTCTGAACACCTTGTCCTTCTGGAAGCTCTCTTATCTCACAGATATGAGAGTTTTTTCCTCTTTTCTATAGAAGTCTCCTTCATAATGCAGTCTTTGACTTGTTTTTTTTTTTTTCTCAGTTAATTTCCTAAATGTTGGCATTTCCCAGAACTTCTGCTCGTCTCACTTTTTACTTTCAACTTGAGGGGCACCATTACTTATATGGTCATGAATCTCAAATCTCAAGCCAGAATTGTCAGTCAGTCTCCAAAACAGCAGCCCTCCACTTAGAAGTGTTATTACCTCAAGTAGGTTCAAATGCTAACACACCTTGATCTCTAATCATGTTCCTTCTTCTCAATTAGCTAAGCGAATGTCACCTCCATCTCCTCACACAGAGCCAGAAACTTCAAAGCCACTCTTGTCTCTCTGTTCTTCTCCCTCACACACAACTAGCCACCGTGTCTTAGAGATTCTTCTTTTTAAATATCTCCTTTATCGACCACTTTCTCTTGAGTCTCCCTACTGCTGATGTGATGTAGGCACTTATCACTTCTTGCCAGAATTATTTCAAGGACTTCCTATATAATCTCTCTATCTCCAATCTGTACCTTCTTCTATTCTCCACACTGCTGCCAGAAAGATTTCTCTAAAATGCAAATATAATCATGTAACTTCCAGAATTAAAATCCTTCTGTGACACCCACACATTCCATGAGGAAATTCAAATTCCTAAGCTTGGCACACAAAACTCTTTGTGATGAAGCTCCTGTTGCCTCTAAGCCTCATAACTTGTTAGGATCTCCAGAACCTTTTAATCCAACTGTAAACAAGCATCCATGATGCTTCCTGTTTCTTGAATGCCCTCTATACTCTCAATACTGTTGCCAAAATTCAGATCCACCCATAACCTGTGAATGTAAGCTTAACCCACAACTAGTGTCTTTGTAGAAGGCAATGGCACCCCACTCCAGTACTCTTGCCTGGAAAATCCCATGGATGGAGGAGCCTGGTAGGCTGCAGTCCATGGGGTCGCTAAGAGTCAGACAGGACTGAGCGACTTCACTTTCACATTCCACTTTCCTGCACTGGAGAAGGAAATGGCAACCCACTCCAGCATTCTTGCCTGGAGAATCCCCGGGATGGTGGAGCCTGGTGGGCTGCCGTCTCTGGGGTCGCACAGAGTCGGACACGACTGACGTGACTTAGCAGCAGCAGCAGCAGCACGAGGTCACATTGGGTTAGGTTAAGTCCTAAATCCAATATGACTAGTTCATTAAGAAGAGGGGAAAATGGACCTAGACACAAATACTGGGGAGAAGCTCCTGTGAAGAGACAGGAGCAGAGCCTGGAGTGATGTGTGTACAATCTGAGCACTGTGGGCAACC
>NW_011495025.1:5124402-5136794 GCF_000754665.1 Bison bison bison | reverse complement strand
CTGTGGGCAACCACCAGAAGCTAGGAGAGGGACATGGAACAGAGTCTTAGAGCCACCAGAAGGAACCAACTCTGCCCACACCTTGGTCTCGGGTTCTAGCCCGCAGAACAGCGAGAGAACAAATCCCTGTTGTTTCAAGCCACCCAGTTTGTGGCATTTTTCTATGACAGATCTAGGAAACTAATACACTCCTCCTAACTCTTTATTCCCTTGTGAACCTCAGTTCAGCTCAGCGTCTCCTCCTCTGGGTAACTTTTTTAGACCTCTCCCACCCTAAGCGTTTCCCAACCCCTGATTTAGATACCTCCCCTCTGTTCTCATTGCATCGGTGCAGGGGCATGGCCCCTTTATAAGGTATTGCTTTGCTGTCAAACATTGAGTTGTGTTCCTTTGTTTTTATTTGTTAAGCAGTAAGGTCTAAGAGTGTAAAGAGAGTGCCTATCTGGCAGGCCTGGTATCCTCCCTGGCACTGGCAAGAAAAAAAAAAAAACGTGCAGTTAACACTGGTAAAAGTTTAACATGCCTCAAAAGAAGTGTGCTCTTATTTCCTTCAAATAGAAAGTTATAAATCATCAAGTAGAGTGGACATAAGTTAATGGGAAAATAAGATCTCACATTAGACCAATAATGTGCAATGTATTGCCAACAAAATCACTTTAACATAAAGGAAGAGCTGTTTCTATTATTGAAGTTTTTATTCACTAGCTATGATGAGAATCATGTCCATGCCATCGCAACTCATGAATTGTTTGCTCTGCATTTTTATTCACTGCTTTGTCTAGCAGTTTTTAACAAAAATAAATATTCTATATCCTTTTTAAACAATAAAATAAATGGAATCCAGGCAAGTTTACATCATGCCTTGTCAGCCTGACCATGAGCAGCTGTGTTCTCTCTCTTGCTTCAGCAGTGCACATTCTTTATTGGGATAAACCCACAGGTTTAGAAGAATTAATTAAAAAGGATCAATCCAAAATGTGTAGGCGCTACCCTGAGAACTTACTTTGCAGATGTGTTGGTGCTTTTCATTAAAAATGACCTCTTCATGGCCTGAAGTGGCTTAGTGGGCTATTCCCACTTGATTATCATGGGGATTATGAATTTATGTCAGAAATCTCACAAATCTGTGGAAGTTCACCTAATATAGTTATAATGAGCTGGACTTGTTTGCTTTTAAGAATTCATTAATATAATAATTTGTCATACATGCAATTATATTACTCTCAGATGGTAATGGAGGCTATTTTTTTCTAAAAGTGATAAGAACATCACCCACATCTGCTCAGGCCTAAGAAGACCACATGTTATTAAGATTAACCAAGCTTGCCAAGGGCCTCAGCATGTAGCTTTGTAAAACCTCTTGCTTAACTGAAGGCTATAAGATGAGATGAAGGTAGGGCCTTCACAGTAATTATTTTTGTATCCACTCAACTCTTATACAGCTAAATAAAGGGCCTGAAGTACTAAATATGAAACATACTACTTTTTTTTAGCTATTCAAAATTTTTTAACATACACTAGTGCTGGGCCTGGGGTAGGTACTAGAGAGACACAGAAATGAGCAAAACTTCATTCCGGCCTATAGGGGTTGGCATCTGCTGGGGACAGAGGCAATTTAAGTGCCAGAGATTTCAACAGGAACACAAGAGGAAAAGGACTCATTCCAATCTGTGCAGTCAGTGGAAGTAACCACAAAGATCATGGTACATGCAAAGTGGACTTCGGGAACAGCTCCAAGTTTAATGAGGAGTAAGGGGGAAGGAGAAATGGTAAGGCAGCAGGCACAAAAGGTGGAAATAATGTTATTTATATGTATTTATATATGTGACATTTAAACATGTATATTAACTCATTAATTCATTCATCAAACATTATCTAGCTTTTGCTACATCCCAGGCACTGACAGTATCATGATAAATATACCAGTTCTCACCTTCAGGAAGTTCCTCCCTAGGGGGGAAGGAAGAAACAAAAAGGGTTGATTGGAATATAATATAATGAGCTTCATGAAGGAATGAGATATAGGGCATTAGGAGATCACACTGTTGGTGAAACTGAGAGAGGGCCTACCTAGGGAATCTGAGAGTAAGTGACAGCAAGGCTGCCTTGAAAGTCAAGCAGGAATCCTCAACAGCATATTAACAAATCTAATCCAACAATATATAAAAGAGATCATGCTAAGTCGCTTCAGTCGTGTCCGATTCTGTGTGACCCCATAGACAGCAGCCCACCAGGCTCCTCTGTCCATGGGATTCTCCAGGCAAGAACACTGGAGTGGGTTGCCATTTCCTTCTCCAATGCATGAAACTGAAAAATCAAAGTGAAGTCGCTCAGTCGTGTCCGACTCTTAGTGACCCCATGGACTGCAGCCTACCAGGCTCCTCCGTCCATGGGATTTTCCAGGCAAGAGTACTGGAGTGGGGTGCCATTGCCTTCTCCAAAAGAGATCATACATGGTGATTAAGGTGGACTTTTGCCAGAGACACAAGGATGGTTCAGTATGTGCAAATCTGTGATACACCATATTAATAAAGGGAAGGATAAAAATCACACAAGCATCTCAGTAGACACAGAAAAGGCATCTGACAAAATTCAGGATAAAGACTCTCATCAAAGTGAATATAGAGGGAACATATGTCAACATGACCACACCAGTCAGAATGGCTGTCATTAAAAAGACTACAAATAATAAATACCAGTGAGGATGTAGAGAAAAGGGAACTTGTGTACACCTTGGGTAGGAATATAAATTGGTGCAGCCACTATGGAAACTGGTATGCAGTTTCCTCAAAAAACTAAAAATAGAACTATCATACGATCCTGCAATTCCACTTTGGGTATATCCAGAAAAAGAAAAAAACACTAATTAGAAAAGATACGTCCACCTCAATGTTCAGAGCACACTATTTACAATAGGTAAGATATGGAAGCAACTCAAATGTCCATCAACAGATGAATAAAGAAGATGTGGTAAAAATAGATAATGGAATATTATTCAGTCATAAAAAAGAATGAAATAATGTCATTTGGAGCAATATGATGGACCTAGAGAATATTATGACTCGTGAAATAAGTCAGAGAAATACAAATACTACATGATATTACTTATAGAATCTAAAAAATAAAACAAATGTAAGTAGCAAAACAGAAAAGACTCATGGATACAGAAAGCAAACTAGTGGTTACCAATGGGGAGAGGGGAGGGAGTACAAATCATGGGCATGAGATGAACAGATACAAACTACTAAGTATAAAATAGATTATATTTTAGGGAATTGTCACCACTGTCTTATAATAATTTATAATAACTCTAATGGAGATAATCTGTAAAAATACTGAATCACTATGCTGTATATCTGAGACTACCATAATACTGTAAATCAACTATATCTCAATTTAAAAAAAAAGAAAGTTGAGCAGGAGTTGTCAGCGAAGGGGAGAGGGCATTTCATGTGCACATTGAGAACAACTCATGGACAGATGTTAGAAGAGACAGACAGCTTGTTGGCAGGAGTGGTTGAGGGTGGGGTGGGGTTGGAACGATGTATTGTTGAGCATTGCTGGAGCTCCATCCAGATCAGGGCTGATAGTGCAAAGCAGCCATCTATCAAGAGATGAGACTAAAGGGAGCAACAAACTGAGACTGCGCTGGGCTTTCCCCTTGCCAACAGGCAAGTCACTGCGGGCCTGACGGGGCAGGTGTGTGGAGACTGGAGGGAAAAGGACCTTTCAGAAGGTGACTGCAGGAGGTACTGAGAGAACCAAGGTATGGTCACAGGAACAGAGAGGAAGGGATGGATCTAGAAATACTGAAGCTATGAAACCTCCTGTGCACCATGACTGACTGGATGCCAGGGATGAGTTAGCTGGGCTATCCAAGATGTCAAGATGAGGCAGTACAGTAACAGGTAAGTGCTGTGATGAAGGTGCTCATAAGACACCATATAAGTCTGTGAGGGAAGGGACCCCACCACCTTCAGGAGGGTTCTAGAAAGCTTTGCTGAGCAGGATGACCCCTGAACTGAGACCTGAAGGGTGAAGAGTTAGCCACGTGAAGGAAAGGGTGGAAGGGAGGAGGTCACTCAAGGCAAAGAAAACAGCATGAGCAGGGGCAGGAGACTGAACACAAGGCATTAGAGAACTACTAGCAGTTTAGAGTTACTGTGGACCTTATCTTTGAGAAACATTTCTCTGTGGGAGAGGCTCCATTAGCAAGACTGTTAAGAATTTTCTAGAATCTGATGATTTGGATTCACACCCAGCTTGCCACTTATGAACTGTGTGGCCTTGGGTAAATGACTTAACTCCTCGGCGCCTAGAGCTTATAACAGAGGGATGGAAGTAGCATCTACCTCATGGGGTTGTTGTGAGCTCTTGGAAGAAGGCTTTGCACAGTGTTGGCTAGCAGCAGCAGCAGCAGCAGCATATGTGGTGTTAGTCGCAGTACAACCACTTGCAGGTTCTTACTAATCAACTTACTGCCAGGTAACCTTCCAAGTCCACTGCCCCTTCCCCACCTGCCTTCCCTTACTCCATCCACTCCATAATCACAGAACCACCAAAGGTCATGGTCCATAACTTGACATTTTAATTCTGAAAATATTTTGGAACCTTAGGCTGCACTGAAAAGATCTCAGTTCTCAACTCTGTCCTCCAATGCACTTCTTTTTGCTTTTCTCAAATCTTACTATGTCCTTTCTGCATAATTATTTCCAAAAGAAATGATCAAGATTCACCTTTTATACAAAATGGAATTGACACAGATTGGGGAAAAGGCACATAAAGTAATTCAGCGTCCAAGAACTGGCAGAGAAACTGGGTGTTTGGGAAGGAATCACTATGAGCAAGGAGCTCATTAGAACATCCACTCTTTGCCTAAATCTCTAACTCTGCTACTCCAGCTGCTTAATCTATCCTCAGTGGACAAGAAGTCATACACTAGTTTTCCACTTAGATACATCATTTCCTAGCTTGACTTCATCAGTTGCTTATCTTTTCAACTTTTTCCCTTTTTCTTTTGCAAAATATCTATGTATCTTTTTCTTTAACTGATAGACATTTTCCTTTTCATAGAGGTTGCTCAATCACACTCACCCCTTTTTTCTGATAGAAGGAATATATTTTCCTCATGTAATTACACATAAAGATTAAGAGGACACAATACTTAAGTAGTTGTCATGTTCTCTGAATGTTTTAACAAAAGTGGTAAAAGGAATTGTTAATAAAAGTCAAGGATACTGATTTGCAAAACACAAAAATGTTCATTTCAAAAGCTGAACTGCTTCAACAAAATTGTGGTTTTTTTGCTGATCATCTTGTTAAAGTTATATAGATAACAGTATCAGGTGGGTGATGCTCATTATAACCATTCTATCATGATGACCTAGAAATCTTGTCCTCAGCTTTTTGATTCTTCATACTCTGGCTGGGACTGACTTCAGACCAGCTTTGATATTTCTCTTCCAGCAAAATTCACCTTTCATTGGTGCTTTCCTGTATTCTGTCTTTATCACATCAGATAAAGACATCAGATAAAGGTTCTTTTCATCTGAGAATCTACCTCATAATTGGAAAGCTTACTTTAAAAAAATACTATAGATCCTTTGTCCTTTTTTTCATTTAAAAAATGTGACTCCAGCTTCAATGTATTTTCATTTTCTTTACACATCTCCTCTTATACATTATAAATACATTCCTATCTATTTTATCTCTTATCATTGGTTCCAGGAGTTTTTTGACTTTCAGAATGAGTAGAAAACAAAAACCTCAAGGAAGAAAAGTCACCAAGTACTGACTGGGAAATATATGCTTTATTTCATTACACTAAAGATGCTTTAAATATGATAAATATCTTAGATACAACACAGCCACTTAAAAAAAACAACTGTTAATTTTATAAGGATTTAGAAGTACCACGAAAATACTTATAAAGCAAATTATTATTATTTTTTACTCTACTATGCTAGTCTCAAATTCCTGAAGAATTTCAACACTGAACTCAATGGAAAACTGAACTAAGTAAACATTTATTGAGGAGTGCTATGCTTAAGGCATTATGTTAAGTTTGGGGGGTGGGCTATGCCAGAAAAGCTGGCTGATAGGCTCCAGAACTGAACATTTTAAGGAAGATATACCTCTAAGAACAACTACCGTACTAGGCTTACTAAGGAAAGCGCTAGGAGAGTACAGGAGGGCAAATGTTCAATGACACTAGAGTAAAATTCAAAGGCTTTTTGCAAGTGCTGGTAAAGATTTTAAGAAACACATATAAGGTTATTTCCTTAAGCCTTGACATTTTGGGGTTATATGTTATTAGAAATTAGTCTACTGTGGCTTACACATTTGAACTGACTAAACTGGACGGTGTGCTATTTCATAGCACATGGTAAGGGTGTTAGTTGAGGTTTTAAAGTTGAGCTTTGGGAATGAGGAAACAGCCTAAGGAAAGATTCAAACATGGGAAATTATAGACTTACTGTGGTCCATTGTGCCTGGAACTTAAGAGTATATAAAGGAGGAGAGCTGGGAGTTGTGTGAAAATGGGGTATGGTTTGGGATATTCATTGGGAAATATGGCTCTCAGTCCAAGTCTATTATGAATAGACTTCAGTGCCAAGTTAAGAAATTGAATTTTATTCTAGAAATTATTTCAAAGGCCTATACGTTGAAATAAGTAAAGAATAAATCACTAACTAAAATGTAGAATGAAAGTACAGAAAGAAATGTGTATATTTAGAGATGTTTCTGAAAATTCAGCAAATCACAATAAATCCTAAAGAAAGATTGATGATCTTAATTTATCTACTTAAAAATAATTGTAATATATAGTGGGACTATATGTAACTTCGTTCTGTATTTTCCAAGTCTCTTGTAAATGTGTTATCATACTTTCATAATTTACAAAATAAAAAAGAGAAAAGAGAAATATTGATGAGCTGGTTCCATGATAAGATTCATTTTTACTGATTGCTATATAGAAGAAAATGTGCCTGATTTCAGTGTTGGGGCAGCAACTCATATCAAATGATGACAAAATGTGTTATCAATTTCTTTGGGAGGTCCCATAGTTTTTTTTAATTGACATATAGTTGACCTACAATATTATGTTAGTTTTAGAATTATACTACACAGTGATTCAACATTTGCATATACCATACAATGATCACCACAAGTTAGTAACCATCTGTCACTATACAAAGTCATTACAATATTATTGACCATCTTTGTTATGCTGTATAACATCCCAGTGGCTTATTTATAACTGGAGATTTGTACCTTTTCATCTCCTTAACCTATTTTGCCCCCTGCATCCCTTCCCTCTAGCAATCACTCATTTGTTTTCTATTTGTCTAGTTTCATTTCATTTTGTTTGTTTCATTTTTTAGATTCCCACATATAAGCAAGATCATACAGTATTTGCTTTTTTATTGACTTTTTTCACAGTAATCTCTAGATCCATCAACGTGGTAAAAAATAACAAGCTTTCGTTTTTATGGCTGACTAATATTCCATTGTGTATTCAGTTGACTCTTGAACAGTGTGGTTTTGAGCTGCTCAGGTCCACCTATATGCAGATTTTTTTCATTATAAATAAAGTGCTACACAGTCTTTTGGGGGTTGGCATGGCCTACTGGTGGGCAAGGCTGTGTCCCTAACACTAATAGGTTATAGAGACAATTCCAAAATAGTGATTGCCAACGCTGATGTTATTGTGGTAGAATGAGTTCCCAAAGAAGGCTCCCAGGGGGAGTCCCAGTTGCCTCCTGTTTTTCCAGGAGGCTCTCCAAGATCATCAAGTAGGTTTGACCCTGGCTTCTTTCAAACTGCTGCCTGTGCCAGGACTCAGAGAGAAGCTGATAAGGGGCTATTATGCTCTGATCTTTCAAGATCCTCATGGCTCTGAAATTCAATGGCACATTACTTCATGTGTTTCAATGATTAATCAAAACTTGTAGAGGGAAAGTGGCCAAGATGGCAGAGTAGGAAGACTCTGAGCTCACTTCCTCCCACAGACACACCAAACTTACAGAGCAACTATCCATGAGAACAACCTGGAGACGTGCAGAAAAGATTTCCACAACTAAAGACACAAAGGAGAAATCACAGCAATATGAGTAGGAGGAGCAGATACACAGTGTAGTCAGGACTCATCCCCCTGGACTGTGAGCCATGAATGGAAGGAATGTCCCAATCACAGGTCCTCCCCAAGGAGCAAAGGGTCCAAGCCTACAGAGGGCTGAGCTTGGGGTCCTACACCAGGAAAACAAGCCCAGAACATCTGGCTTTGAAAACCAAGGGACTTATATTCAATGTGCCAGTGAATTTCAGAGCCCTGAGGATCTTAAAAGATACAGTATCCTGCTCCTTGCCTTGGATAGTGTTCCCCAGAGTAACTGCCAGCGTCCCCAAGCCTTTTGTGCTTTCTCACTGTTTCTTTAATAGCGTACATTTTCAAGGTGGCTGGTTTGAGATGAGACACAAGATGTGATCCTGGAAGATATTTTTCCACTGTTTTAAAGGAAACTGGTTTTTACCTGAATCAAAGCAGAGATGCTCAGTTTTTTAGATAAATCTAAAAAATAATCAGCATGGTACAAATAGATTTTATGATTATTCTATGCTGCCTGGTCACTTATTCATAAGACAGTGTAAAAGTGTACATATAAAACTGATATTCTTTTAATTTTTCTCCCCCCCACTAGTGATTTTCTGAGTTAACTAAGTTTACATTTCCACCTTCAGGATTGAAATATAGCATTAATTCCATATAAATCATACATTTCACATTAGGGAAGCAGCAGGAAACAGACAGGCAAGTTCTTAACCTGTGTATCTTTGCTTTAACTTTGGCAGGGATAGAAGAAATTTTTTTCAAGCAGGACACCTTCATGAATCACTGAAAAATAGTATGCTCTTGTCAGGACAGTATGGAGCTCTTCTTAAATGATGGTGGAGCTCGGTTTTATGCTTTAAAGGTTGGTAGACGTTAATTATGCTGCAAATTTAGCCTATGATTTATGTTTTATAAAGGAACACGACACACACAAAACTCACAAGGCCTGGGTAATTACATTTTTTTTTAATTCCTAAAAGATATTGAAAATGAGACTTCATTTCTAATAGCAATAGAAATGCTATAATAACAGCTCGTATTTTAAGACTATTATGTATAAGATATTGCTCTAAGTCTTATTTATTTTCCACAATAAGCCAGCAAGGAAAGTATTACTTTATTAATTTTAAAATAAGGAAACTGAATTTTATTACTCATCTGCCGAGAACTCCAGGCATGGTTTTCACCACTGAACCCTTCTGACATTCTTCCTAGTTGACTTTCATTTCCACTTTTGGACAGTCCCTTTGTAGCCTTAGATGAAACTGTTTCCTTTTCTGACCCTTAAACATGGGTTTTATCAGGAATTTTTCTCTTTAGTCCTCTTCTTTCCTGTCCTTGGAAATCTCTTTCACACTTAGAGTATCTAATGGTGCTGATCTAATAGCTGTAACTTCTTTACAGGCACCACTTTTCCCCACTCTCCCATTCTCCTACATTTTACAATTGCGTACCTGCATGTTATGCCAGTATCCCAAACTCAACATGGTACAGCGACTGGATGGTGAATTTGGCTATCCCATATTCGACATCATTCTGCCAAAATGAACTTTCCCTCTTGACATCTCTGTTCCTATTAATAGCACCAGTGGTCACCCAGCCAGGTCTGGCTTAAAATCCTGGAACGGTTTTGACAGCTTCAGATCCCTCATCCCCTATAATCATGCAGTCCCCAACTCCTGTCACAGCTCTGCCAGAAATATTTGCAACTTTCCTGCCTATAACCAAGACTCAAATAACAATACTTCTCACATTTATATAGCTCTTTTGAATATACAAAGCTCCCACAGATATTCTTTCTTATAATTTCCACATTAACCTTACAGATTAAAAAGAGTAAGGCTTCAGGAACTTCTGTGATTTATACCATAGCTCAGAAGCAGAGTTAGGAATTGATCCCAGGGCTTCTGACTCTTGTTTTCCAGTTTCGATCTTCCAACCCTTGAGCTCTCCAAGTCATGCTTGAGCTGGTATAGGTGCCTAAGGTATGGTTTTTTTGCTTTGCTTCAATACAGCTTATATAATCAGTAATAGTCACTGTCTTATAATCACTGTCAAATGACATTATCTTAAAAGACTGATCACTTCACTTTCAGCTTAGAATCCTTCAGAGGCTTCCTATACTGAAACATGTTCATATTATTTAACATTCACTGAAGAATACCTCCAGTTTGATTTCAACACCATTTTGATTTCACCACATTAGTTTCCACAAGCCCCCTAATACTCCAGCCAGACAGAACAACTCTCAGTTTCTCAAACATGCATCTCTCAAGCATTTGCCTGAATTTCTGTGCTCAGCCCATGTCCCCCTGGTGTGTGCTCTCCACCTCTGTCTTTTATTTCATTTATTAATTTTAAAACATTGATGTATCAATAAAACATAGTGTATCAGGGACTGGATGAAATATGGAAGAAACTAGTAAATAAGATAGAAAAGACCCATTTCTCAAAGACCTTAGGAACTAAGAATCTCAAAGTTCAGGACAAACACCATCTTCTCCTCAAAGTAAACCTTTCTGATACTCCTGGCAGGAAGTGGTGACTTCCGTCTCTCAACAGCCACAGTCCAGTGAGAAGACCTTTATTACAGGATTTATCATGTCTTATCTCTCACCCTAGGTTGTAAGCTCCATTTTTGATATAGACTCTAAGTAGCTCGGTATTAGTGCTCACAGCATGTAGTTTAGCACTTCCTTTATAAGACCTTAATAAATTAGATTGGAGTGAACAGTCACCTTCAGGGTCTGTGAACGTGAGATATGGTGAGAGAAGGGGTCATAGCCCATTCACACACAGCCAGTAGAAGACACAGCAAGCGCACAATACCCTCACCTACATCCACCATATGGTTAACGTAACAGCATTTTTGGCAACAGAATTCTTAGCTGATATTCAGGGCCCCATGATCCCTGCCTCCATCCATTTAAAGAGAGTTTTGAGATCTAAACTAACCCAAGATTTCTGGACATCAGAGCACAAATCTGTTCAGTCTGCACATTTTTCTATGTCAATAAACAGAGAATAGGATTAGCATCTTCTCCATATGGCCTGATTTTCTGATCTCAGAACAAAGAGGATGCTAAACTATGGACCATGATTCAAAGCTGAATTTATTTTTTTAAGAATTAAAAAAAATATGTACAGTAATATTTACTTTTGGGGGGTACAATTCTATGTGTTTTGATAAATGCTGTATAACCACCACCACAGTCAAGATACAAAACTATCCTGTCATTCCCCAAAGAAAGTCCTTGACTGTTGACCATTCATTTGGAGTCAAATTCTCCCCCACTCTTAACCACTCATTTGTTTTCCACTTCTGACTTTGCTTTTTCCAGATTGTCATGTAACAGTAAAAGTACAGAGCTATTTCAGACTGCCTTCTTTATTTGGCATAATATATTTGAAATTCATCTGTGCTGTTGGTTGTATCGATAATTTCTTCCTTTTCACTGCTGGATAGTATTCCATTGCACAAGTGTGCCACTGATTGGTTATACATTCTCTAGTTGAGCTATATTTTCAGTATGTCTTGTTATGGCAATTATGAATAAAGCCACTAGAAATAGATCTTTGGGTTACTGTAGGTTTTAATTTCACTTAAGTTAATAGGAGTGGAGGTGCCAGATCATGGGGTAACTGAATGTTTAACTCTATAAGCAACCGCCAAAATACGTTCCATAGTCCCTGTACCATTTTGTATTCCTATTGGTGACATGTGAGAGTTCCAGTTATACCACATCTTTGCCAACACTTGGTATTGTCAAGTTTTTGTTTTGTCCTTGTCATTCTAGATGCATAGTGTGGGACAGTATTTTAACACTTCATCTTTTTAGAACCAGAATATTTCTATTTCCATATTAGGCCCACATTAAACACTTGCTGCTCTCCCTCACTTGAATCTCTGTATTATCTCTCCCACTAGATTACAGATTTATTCTTGGTAAGAAGTAAATCTTGGGCTTCCCCAGTGGCTCAGCAGTAAAGAATCTGCCTGCAATGCAGAAGATGCAGGAGACGTAGGTTTGACCCCCAGGTTGTGAAGATCCTCTGGAGGAGGGCATGGCAACTCACTCTAGTATTCTTGCCTGGAGACTCTCATGGACAGAGGAGCCTGGCATGCTACAGTTCACAGGGTCTCAAAGAGTCAGACGTGACTGAAGTGACTGAGCACGCACACGGAGTAAATCTTAGCCACCTTTGTATGTATAGCCCTGCTGCTGCTAAGTCGCTTCAGTCGTGTCCAACCCTGTGCGACCCCATGGACGGCAGCCCA
>NW_011495025.1:5107306-5124302 GCF_000754665.1 Bison bison bison | reverse complement strand
CAAGAACACTGGAGTAGGTTGCCATTTCCTTCTCCAATGCATGAAAGTGAAAAGTGAAAGTGAAGTCGCTCAGTCGTGTCCGACTCTTAGCGACTCCATGGACTGCAGCCCACCAGGCTCCTCCGTCCATGGGATTTTCCAGGCAAGAGTGCTGGAGTGGGGTGCCAGCGCACTGTCACCCTAACCCAGTGCAGAGATTTGCAGCAATAGGCAAATGACACATGCTGCATTGGGCTTCCCTGGTGATTCAGATGGTAATCTGCCTGCAATGCAGGAGACCCAGGTTTGATCCCTGGGTCGGGAAGATCCCCTGGAGAAGGGAATGGCAACCCACTCCAGTATTCTTGCCTGGAGAATCCCATGACAGAAGAGCCAGGTGGGCTACAGTCCATGGGGTTGCAAAGAGGTGGAGAAGGCAGCTTATCTCTAAATGAATCTTTTCTTTTCTGTAACATTATATTATATGAACCTTCTGCAGCACCTACGGAAATCTAAAAATGGAGTTTAGAATCTATTGTGGCAGAAAATATGTTCATCATTACATCATTCAGCCATGTGCTGAGTTAATCTCATTAACTTCTGTATTGCAAGATGATATATATTTTGAAGTGATGAGCTCAGTGGCTTAAATGACATGAATCCAGGAACTTTTTTTTTTAATAGATACTACTTTTGAAGCTTTAGTCTTTGAGTGTAAGTAAACCAACAACTCATAGTTGCACACAGAAGAAAATTTGTATAAATAGAAGAAAACATCTTAAACATAATCCATGAGCAGACTGGAACCTGAGTCCTTCAGTTTAAAGGATTCTCACAGAACTCAAAAACAAGGGGCTGTCTGACCGTAGACATTTCTCTATTTATTGACTAGTTTCCGTGATGGTTTTGTACCAGTTGCCAATTTAGTTTAGATGGAAACCCATTTCCAGAATTCTCTTCTCTAAATGTTTCTTCATTACACTTGGCTACAAGGAAAATCTAGGTGAGCTTTGGAAGGCAGAAGTGAAGCAGTAGTGTTACAACTCTCAGAAGGGCCATGTGGTGCAACAGGTGCTGGCACAGATCTTCCAGCTCACCTTGGTGAAGTCAAGTAGCAGCTAGGTTGTGGTTCTTTGCCTCCCACCAAATCCACATCCCATGAAGAAGGAACGGCAACCCGCTCCAGTATTCCTGCCTGGAAAATCCCATGGGTAGAGGAGCCTGGCAGACTACAGTCCATGGGGTCACAAAGAATTGGACATGACTGAGCACACAGATCCCCATCTTCACCTTCTGGGCCAGGTGCACAAACAGCTTTGCAATGCAGAGTGCCAGCTCCTTCTACAGTTCTCCCAGATCACTGGGACTGGATGGGACAGTTGTCCGACATAGCTTCCAGTGTGCCTTTGCCCATCCTCACTTAACATCCAGCTTTTCTTCCCACTACCAGCTCTGTTAGGGCTTCCCTAGTAGCTCAGATGGCAAAGCATCTGCCTGCAATTCAGGAGACACAGATTCCATCCCTGGATCAGGAATATCCCCTGGAGAAGGAAATGGCTACCCACTCCAGTATTCTTGCCTGGAGAATTCTGTGGACAGAGGAGCCTGGCGGGCTACAATCCACAGGGTCACAAAGAGTCAGACATGACTGACTAACACACACACAACACACACCAGCTCTGTTAACCTATGATGACTTCAGACCCAATACCAGATGCAAAAGCAACTACTTTTCATAAACTTTTCTATAAGCTCCCACAATTGTGCAAGGTCTAAAATTTATAATAAACCCATTATTCCATATCACCATAGTGGTGAGTCAGTTCAGTTGCTCACTCATGTCCGACTCTTTGCGATCCCAGGGATTGCAGCACGCCAGGCCTCCCTGACCATCACCAACTCCTGGAGTTTACTCAAACTCATGTCCATTGAGTCGGTGATGCCATCCAACCATCTCATCCTCTGTCATCCCCTTCTCCTCCTGCCTTCAATCTTGTCCAGCATCAGGGTCTTTTTCGAATGAGTCAGTTTTTTGCATCAGGGAGCCAAAGTATTGGAGTTTCAGCTTCAGCATCAGTGCTTCCAATGAACACCCAGGACTGATTTCCTTTCGGATAGATTGGTTGGATCTCCTTGCAGTCCAAGGGACTCTCGAGTCTTTTCCAACACAACAGTGCAAAAGCATCAATTCTTCGGTGTGCTCAGTACCATACAGTACTGCTTTCCTAACTGATACAGTTTCCATTAAATCATTTTTATTCAGAATATATGTGTATGCACACTCAGTCGCTCAGTCATATCTGACTGTTTGCGACCCCATGGACTGTAGCCCACCAGGCTTCTCTGTCCATGGGATTCTCTAGGCAAGAATACTGCAGTGGGTTGCCATGCCCTCCTCCAGGCAATCTTCCCAATCCAGGGATCAAACCCACATTTCCTGCCTCTCCTGCATTGGAAGGTGGATTCTTTACCACTGAGCCACCTGGAAAGCCCCATTCAGAATACATACTTGGTTACAAATGTTCTTTTTGTGCATGGCTTTCTTTCTTTTTAAATGTATAATAGTGTTAAGTGTAATCATACTGATTTATTAAATCTAAGTACATCATTTTACTTTGTCTTTGAGAAAAGGACTTGGACTATGCTCTTCTGCCCAATTCCCCTCAAAATTACTGGGCTAGGAAATCAAGATTTTGGGCTATCACTAGAGAATACAGAACTAAGAAACTACTATAATTTGAACTTTGGTGTAATTACTAGCATTAAAAATCACCTGTTTAACTAGCTGTTTCTTCAAAATATGTTTCAGTGTGACACTTGGAATCATATATGCTAAGATATATGCTAACTTTTGAGAACAATTTCACAGTTTTTAATCACAATGTATGTACATCAACCTCTTTACTTTTTCTTAATATTAAGAGTTTATGGTCTTTAAAGGCATATTTCATCTTTATATCCTCTTTTACAGGAGGACATGGATAAGTCCTTATTAAACATAATTGAACTGAGTAAAGAGTAAACTTCAACTTCCTGTTTTTTTGCAAAAAAGAAAAGAACAGCAGTGCATGAACGACCACAACGAACTGATCCTCTGATGCTTTTCTCACTATTATATAGAAACCCCAGCAGGAAACCACAGCTATATCCTTTTTACCAGTACAGGAAAATCTTATGAATTGCTGGCAAGCATAAAAGAACTCTACTGACATCACACAGATGTTTGTGACAATTTCTACTCACCACACTCAGGTGCTTTACAATACTTTCTCAAACATTTCTCAAGGACAAATTCCCAAAGAAAACTAGTGATAATAATAGTTACACCATAACTATGTGTTTGGGCTTCCCAGGTGGCTCAGTGGTGAAGAATCCGCCCACCAATGCAGGAGACGCAGGTTCAATCCCTGGGTTGAAAAGAGCCCCTAGAGTAGAAGTGGCAATCCACTCCAGTATTCTTGCCTGGAAAATTCCATGGACAGAGCAGCATGGAGGGTTACAGTCCATGGGGTCGCAGAGTCAGACACGATAAGTGACTAAGTATCATGTGTTTGCAGGTAAATTATACAGAAAAACAGTAAACACTGCTGAAACTCAATTCCTCCCTCAGTGTCACTGAATTAAAAAACACCTGACGTGTTAAAATTCCTCATTTCACTCAGACCTGTAAAAAGTCTAGACAACCAACTGTATTACCCTTTACAGAACAGGTTCGATGCACGATACTGGATGCTTGGGGCTAGTGCACTGGGACGACCCAGAGGGACGGTATGGGGAGGGAGGAGGGAGGAGGGTTCAGGATGGGGAACACATGTATACCTGTGGCGGATTCATTTTGATATTTGGCAAAACTAATACAATTATGTAAAGTTAAAAAAAAAAAAAAAGTACTGTATTTTTCCCTTCGTGTTCAAAATGGCCCAAGCATTAGACCATTCTAGCTATGAAATATAGAAAGTCCTTTTTGTCTATTCTCATATATAATCCTACTCAGGATTTATACAGCACATGTTTTAAATTTGTAATATGAGCCTTGATAATGTGCTTTTATCAATGAAGGGACTTTCCATTGAGGATCTCTTAGTCATTCAGGAAGTACAAAGAAAAGATTATGACGTAAGTCCAGCGTTTCTGAGGGTTTTAACTTTAGTGGGAACCACAGACATGTATACTCATTTAAGAATAAAGTCAAGGGTATAGAATTGCGCAGCTTTCTTGTTTGCCCACATTACCTAGGATGTACGTTCTCCATAGAATATTTGTTTCAGGAGTACCCGGCATAAATGAATGAATGCATGAGTGCTTGGTGCTGACAGAGGAGGGGGGCAGTTAAGAAGGGTGTCTTTAAGATCTGGAAAAGGCTGAAAGACTTAAAATTCAGTAAATGGGCCCAAGGATAAAGAAAAAAATGCAAGCCTGTTAAAAATAATTGGGCTTTAGAGCTAGAGTTGATCTTAGGGATTTCTGGACCAGCCTTCTCATTCCTAGAGAGAATCTGAGATGCCTAGGGCAATGACATTTGCCCTAGGGCACTGCGTAGGGCAATGGTTTCATATACCACCTGCACAGATTGCGACATTTGTGTACCTCTCTCATGATTTCTGGTTTATGTACTTCTTATCTAAATGATTTTTCACTTAATATTTTCATTTACAAAATATTTTACTTAATAGTTTTCTTTGTGACCCCATGGAATTCTTCAGGCCAGAATACTGGAGTGGGTAGCCTTTCTGTTCTCCAGGGGATCTTCCCAACTCAGGGATCAAACCCAGGTCTCCCACACCGCAGGCAGATTCTTTACCAGCTGAGCCACAAGGGAAGCCCAAGAAAACTGGAATAGGTAGCCTATCCCTTCTACAGCACATCTTCCCAACCCAGGAATCAAACCAGGGTCTTCTGCATTGCAGGTGGATTCTTTACCAACTGAGCTACCAGGGAAGCCCTCTTATCTAAATGATTTTTTACTTAATATTTTTCATTCAATTGAATGTAACTGGTGCACTAGTTAAAAATACTAGCCCAGCCTTAGGAAATGGTACCTGTAAAGTCACAGGTTTGTTGTATCAGTGATATATTTTTCATATAGCATATTTAAAATTATATACTTTACAATTTACTCTTTTTTCTTTCAAGATAAATTTGTAACTATTCAATACAAAGTAAATATGTATACTACCTAAGCTCATCTCACAGGTCACTGGTAGAAACCTCTCGCACTTTGGAAAGCAGTGCATTCTACTGTGCCACACTCTGGAACAAAGACTTTGGGTTTTGAAACAACACCAAGTGGTAAAGACATTCCAGATTGAAGCTAAGAGTCCAGCAATAAGCCTAGTGCCTGCAGGGGACTTCTGTTTTGTTTTTATTTTTAACTAGAAAAAAAATCAATTGCTTATTTTTAATATTAAAAAATTAAAGCAGCAATCATGACTTTAAACCAATGAGTGAATTTTCATGTTCAAAACAGACAAATCTATGTATACTCATCCTCCTGTCACGTACCATTAGTTTATTAGAAATAGAGTTTTAAGAAGAAACTTGTCTCAAATGGGCCTCCTGTGCATAGATTACCTTTTGTTCATCTTTCAGTCTGCAACTAGAACACTTAGCGGCAAACTATAATAAGGAATTGCTCACTTTCATAAGTAAATGACTGTCTGTGATTAAAACCTCAATCACGGAAACACTAGTTCTATAAATAGTTTCTAGGTCCAAAGTCCAGAGGTGAAGCTAAACACAGACTTGCCCGGTTTTCTTTCTTGTTATATGTGTGTATGCGCACATGTGTAAACCTGTGACTGCGTAGAATATATTTGGTTTTTCTTTCAAGAAACAAAGACGTTGTTTGTATGACATATGTGTCACCTGGATATTCTGAAAAGACATTCTGTTCTGCAATTTTTCTGCCTATACTATGACTTATGAAGTTTTAACTTAAAATGTTCGTCCTTGAGCTCACCCTGTTTGCTAAAAGAATGACTTATCACTGATCTAGAAGCTTTCATATTTTCTTTTTAAATAACACAGAATGAAATCTGAGATAGGAAAAAGCAGACTGTAAGATCCTGTCCATTCCTAATATTTTGACCCACAGTATTAATAACGTTCATAGTAAAATATTGCAAGGTATATAGCATAGTGGTAAAGGGTGTAGCCTGTAAAGTTAGACAACTCTGGATTCTCAGCTCCATCACTTAGTATCTGAGGGACTTTGGGGATGTTTTTTAATCTGTTTCCTCCTCTCCAAAATGGGGGAGATAATAGTATTATACAAACCTATGTTGTTGTGTAGTCGCCCAGTCATGTCCAGCTCTTTGCGAACCCATGAACTGTAACCTGCCAGGCTCTTTGTCTGTGGGATTTCCCAGGCAAGAATACTGGAATGGTTGGCATTTCCTTCTCCAGAGGATTCCTGACCCGAGGATTGAACTCATATCTCCTGCAAGGGAAGGTGGATTCTTTACCACTGACCCACCAGGAAAGTCCAAACCTCATAGATTTGTTTAAATGAGAAATGAGTTTAGCAGATGTTATTGGCAGACGAGCCTAAAGAATGAAGTTTTGAAAGAGCTGGAGGTCATTAATTATACCAACCTATAAACTTCCCTGGTGGCTCAGACAGTAAAGAATCCACCTGCCACGTGGGAGTTTTGGGTTCGATCCCTGGGTTGGGACAATTCCCTGGAGGAGGGCATGGTAACTCACTCCAGTATTCTTGCCTGGAGAATCCCCGTAGACAGATGAGTCTGGCAGGCTACAGTCCATGGGGACGTGAAGAGTAGGACACAACTGAGAGACTAAGCACAGTATAATCTGCTCATGTTTAGTTTCCTTACAGTGGAAAGCAAATAGATAAAAAGAAATGTAGTCCATTCTCTCATGCGCCGGAACCAAGATGACAAAGTGGCCAGAGTGGGTCCTTTGGTCTCTTGCTCCTATTTATCCCACTTAAATTCCTCTTCTCTCTTGTGTCCGGCTGGCCTTTTGTTCTCTCCACTCATCATCATTAGTTCTGTAATCCAGGTACCGTCCCCCTTCTCCCTGCACTACTGCCTTCTAGGCAACAAGGCTAGGAAGTTCTGTTAGGAGGGGCAAGCACACAGAGATGGGCTCATTCACCAGGGCTTTGCAGAGACGTGGATTACCATTGGAACTTCCAGGGTCCTAACTCCGAGAAGGAAAACCAGGGGAAAGTGATGAGCACCACCTTAGAAACAAAAGACAGCATGAGGGTATGAGGCATTTTGCCAGGCAACTATGAAAACAGCCAGGTATTTTCAGTGCCCTGAAGTGGGTACACGACCCAGTAATGATCTAACTCAAAGTCATCCCCCCAGGGTGGACGTGAACCCTGAGAATCTAAGCAATACTCTAAAACCATGACCTTTAAACCATCTAATAATTCACTAGTGTATCACAAACAGTTTATGAGCAAAGATAAAGTATCAATGACAGTAAATGATTTCTTAAAAGAATAATTAAAGCAGTTCTTTCTAATGTCAACCATGCTGATCTCGATAATAAAGTCACTTCTATAATAATGTTACTCTTATTCACCTCACTTGCATTTGTAGATATTTTCCTGAATAGAGAAAAGAGAAGGGGATGGAGTTACACAGAGTTTCTTATATACTCATGGGGAAGAAACTCCCTACAGTATTCAGACTAGCCACCAGCAGAAACTCAGAAGATTTCTTGATCTTCTCTCTACCCCATCTTGGTCACTCTTGTGATCTTCTGTTTCTTAGTTGTTTTTAGCAGGATAAAGTTGAAAATACATGTGTCTACATTTTTATTTTCAAATTCATGAAGGAAGTATAGTGGGGGGGGAAAGACTTCCAGTTTCCATGCTGGCCTGGCTGGGGAAAAAAGGAACCCAGGTGTGATGAACAGGTAGTGAAGCTGTGAAGATGGATGGAAAGTGATCTGAATCACTAGGGCCTAAGTAAGGAAGAGGGAGGCACGGGGGTGTGTGTGGTTGGGACTGAGAAAGGAGCCTGGTTGTTAGGCGACTAGGGGAATTCCTGGAGATCCTGACAGGAAAAGAGCTCACTGTCACTTTGCTGAGCCACATTGATCAATAAATTTATCTAATCCAGTAGTCTGGGAATTATTTGAGAATTCAGACTACGTTTTATCCAACTATGAATCCCTAGCACATAGCATAGGGTCTTACTTATGAAGTACTCAATATCCAACTTACCAAATGAACCAAACATCCGTCTTCCTTAAATCAGGGCCTTCTGCCAATCCCTTCTCACATTCTGTACTTCAGCTCCTAACTCGATTCCTATTTCCAGTTTGAGGAATGTTTTTATTTGATTTACCAAACGGAAGTGCTGATGTACCCTCAACCCAGTCCAATTCAGATTACTAACTTTTATCATCCCTCCTGAGACCTGGACCCAGCACTCAAAAGCCACAAACCCCAGAGGGATGATCTTTAAAAGCCCATCGCTGCAATTTTAAACATCAAAATAACCACCAGGGGAAAAGGAGGATAGTTTCATAAGAGAACATAAAAGTTTTAGTGTCAGTCAATTTAAGTCACTGGGCACCTCTGGTTTTATATATATTATCAATATACTTCAGGGGATATGATGCCTATTACTTAAGGACAGACAATATTCTAGAAGGAAATGCACTCTTGTCCCAAGGAAGCATACAGTTGATGTGGCACCGTGTCCTCTGTTGGCCTCCATTGATACTATTCTCAGCATTGTCTTCTTGGAGTGAAGCTGCCGAAGCACCGACACTTTGGGATTAATAATTAGGTGCGAGGATGTTTTTAGAAGTAAAGTGGGAGGCACGATGTGGGGGTGGCAGGCATGAAGTATGCACGAGGAAGGAGAGTGGCAGCTGAAGTTGAGAAAGTAGCAGAGATTTCAGAGAGCTGGGAAGAGCTTTGTCTACTTCAGGGCTCTGCCTGCATTTTCTGCCTGTTGTCTCCAAAGGGCATTTGCTTTTATTTGCAGCATGAATAAATCAACACTGACAGGGTCACTTCATTTTCAGCTATATTAACAGAGCAGTTCCACACAGTGTAGTGGTCAGACTGCACAGGGATTCGGGCCGCTGTGGCCACGGGTTGGAATCATTACCAGCGACCGTCATTAGATGACCCTTCCTCAGTTGCACAGACACAGTCACAAACTGGGACACAAGTCAATACCACCCCTGACAGTTTACTCTCAACTGCCCAGTCTACCAAACACCATCCACTGAAAGCTTGAGATATGCTTTGCGCTTTTAGGAGGCTACACATGTGTAGAGTCTACAGAAAGAGTTGTGAATAAAACAAAGATATGGTGCATTAAAAATATATGAAGCTAACCAACAAGGACCTACTATAGAGTACAGGGAATTATACTGAATATTTTGTAATAACCCAGAAGGAAAAAGAATCTGAAAAGGAATACACACACACACACATAACTGAATCACTTTACTGTATACCTTAAACTAACACAATATTATAATTCAACTGTACTTCAATACATAAAGCAACCCAATGTAAAACTGATAACTGATCAAACTTTTTGCTTCTTTGTTTTATATTTTCCAATGTGGTACCATAAAAAGCATGCAAGCAAACAAAAATTTCCACTAGTCTGTTCTTAACAGACCAGGTCAACTCAGTTTGCATTCATTACCCTTTCACAGAATTTACATATTTTGATGATGAGAACTGTTTAGATTCTCATGAGAGTGTATAGGAATTAACTACACACTGCACAATAATCTCTCTACTCTGTAGAGGCCCATCAATTTCATGAACACACTCAGAGCACTGGAGAGCTCAGTGGTACTCAGAAAACATCTAGTTCAGGCTTTGAGAACCCAGTACCTATAGCTCGCATAATTAAGCGAAGCTGTTGAGTACAAGGGATTATACGCAGTTTCAGTGTCAGGGAGACAATAGGGAGCAGTGGGGTCTGAAGTGTAATAAAGACTGAAGTGTAATATAGTCTGAGGTGTAATAAAGGCACATACTGTAGTCAACTCTGGCTTAGAGAGTGTGGGTTGGTGTTTCATTTTTATAATAGATCTTCTTATTTTTAAATATTGGCTTAATTAAAAAGAAATACCTGCAGATCAGATAGAACATGATCTTCCTGTTGGCCAGTTTTCAATTTCTGATCTAGTACCTACATTCTCAGGCTTCCTGGGTGGCTCAGCGCTAAAGAATCCGACTGAAGTAACTTAGCACACACATACATCCTCAAACCTGTCTGAGAGGTTTAAGTGAAGCACACCAGGCCCCTCAGATGCTAATGACAAAGGACTCTCCTGCTCTGTGAATCTACATATGCAGACAAGAAATCACCCCCCCAAGTGAAAGGAAAGGCAGAGGCATTTTCACTCAGTCGGAGCTTAGCCCCTGACCCTGACACTGACAGATTTCTTTCTGTTCTCAGACTGATTTCA
Organism: Bison bison bison; assembly: GCF_000754665.1. Classification (NCBI taxonomy): domain Eukaryota; kingdom Metazoa; phylum Chordata; class Mammalia; order Artiodactyla; family Bovidae; genus Bison; species Bison bison. Next base: position 5,113,895 of record NW_011495025.1, on the reverse strand, counting down.
GAACTTGTTCAACACGAAAACAAGGCCAGTCCTCTACACCCATCTGTCATAAGCAATTTTTACTCATTCAAGGATGCAGGGGGAAATGTACATCGATTTATTAACCTTAGCTCTGATTTAAAAATCTCATTAGCATAAAAATTCTAGTCACTTCATTTTTTGCTTGCCTATTTCAAGGAGAAATCATTTATAGGATTCAAAGTAAGGCATGCTTAGAGAATAACACAAGTAAGGATAAATTACAAATTCATATATAAAATAGTACTTAGAAACAGGTCTAAAGAAGCATGGAGAGTTTGCTGAATTAAATGAGCTTTAAACCATGTTTTGAGGGGATTGAGAAACTAATTTCAGATGAAGTAAGCGTTCCAAAATGATGTAACGGCAAAAGCAAAGATCAAAGTCCAACAAAGAAACACCCACAATGAATCAAATATCTTTTGCATTTTTGAACAACAGCAAAAGTTTTTAAAGTACATCATGAGAAAACACACATCAGAATGAATAAAAAACAGTTCAAAAATCCTATGTTATATTCAGCAGCCCTGTCCTACACAGATATAATTCAGAATAAAAACCCAGAGGCGATACAAAATTCTGAATCCTGATAATATTTGCCATATTGTCCTTATTAAGGCAGACATACAAGCATAGGGTATTAGATTTCAGAAAAAATTTCAACAAGAATTCAAACAAAAAGATGCTCTTATTACTCAGAAAATACGCTGAACAGTTAACTCCCTCAAGCATTTCATTTACTCCAAGCTTTATGTTATAAAGAAAGAGTCTCCCATAGACACAATATGGTTAGCTTAATTTGAGTCTATTTAGAAGTCAATATTCTGAAAAAACAAAATCAAGAAGCTATCCACATAAACCATCTTGATTAATACCCCCTAAACTAGATCTCTTACTTTGTTGGACTGTATGCAATTCAGGCTTAAAAAAAAAAAGGTATTCTAACTCCTTTCCCTCCAGAAAATTAGTAGATGCAAATGTGATTTTTTAAGGAGCTCTGAGGTCTCTGTCCAGCTTTCCATTACTGAATTAGCAGCAGTCCTGAGGTCCTTCAAGGTGCTTGTGACTTTATAGATTTTCACTCTCTAGTCTTAAGTTTTTTCAGGATTTGCTTGGTTTTGCTAGTGTCACAGGCTGTGACTACTGATTAAAGCAATCTTCCTAGGGATAGCTTGGGGATCTACGAGGTTTAGGACCCAAGAATTAACATTTTAAAATGGAATCTGATTTGTGAGGCCAAGAAAGTGGCCTGGTCTCAGATCACACAGTAGATCCTCAAAATTTTTCTGCCTCATTAGACCCTTGAGACAGAGATCACTGTACTGACTCACAATCCAGGAAGAAAGAGGCAGGAGTAATTGGATTTCCCTCCCCCTACCACTCAGGAGCCCCTCAGACCCTCACTTCAGGTCCTGCTCCTCCTCTCCTTTGCAGAGAATCAGTGAACTAGAAAGCGGAGGTCTAGGTTGTTTTGCCTCAGTGGTTTCGGACAATTTATTAACTTCTCTGGGACTCATCTGTAATCTTTCCTCTTCCTTATAAGTAAAGGCTGGACACTAAACAGGAGTGTCCACAACTGGCGATTAAAATCCTTTGTTAACTATTATAGAATATAGATTTCTAAGCCCTACCTACAGATTCAGATTCCATAGGTCACAGCAGCTAAGGGTGAGTTATTACTGACTGGAATTAATAATTCAGGCCCTCAGTTATGCTGCTAGCTTCAAAATAAAGCTGTCAGTCTAATTACAGGGCATGTAAAATTAGAAAGCTGCTATTGTATTGCCAACTGTAACATGCCCAGATCAAAAGCTGTGAAAATTTTTCTCACTGGCATTCAAGACAGTACTTTGAATTGTAACAGTATGTATATGTATGTATGTATTTATGTCTTCCTCCATGAAATTTAACAAATGCCTTTTCAACTCAAATGCAGCCCCTACATGTTTTTATTACCCAGACTTGACTCATGCAAAAAAGTTAGATTATCACGAATGTAAACATTCTGAAGTGGAGAAAGATGAAAGAGAAGTCCGAGACGTATTTATAAAAAGTGAATTTCCATATTGATTGCCTTCCAGATCAACTAATTGAAGCACATGAGGCTCTATTTTTAACTGGCAATGGTTCTTTTGGTTAAAGGTTTATTCAAGAGGATATCAAATTCCTAAGATTGTTTTATTGCTTAGGAAAGACAGCAAGAGCTAACAGAAGCCCACCAAAAGTTTTCAGAAATACACACAACGCACTTTCTTCTCTGATTTTATCTTCTTAAAATAACTGTTTAGCTACAGTAGATGTTAATTTCTCAAAATGCATACAGATATATTTACAGATTTAATTAAAATGATGGACAAGTCACAGAGCAACTGTAAAAGAAATTCTGGCAGAATCCCTTCCTTTTGGGATTCTGAGTATCAGGTGGTCTGATTCATCCTCAAAGAGCTGCCAGTATCGAGCATGGGAGCCTACACCTATAAGGCACTCAGGAAAGAAGCCTGTTGAGAACAGAAGCAAGGTTTGCACCATGTAAGACAATCACTTGATCACCCTTGCTGCTCTGTGCCAAAGACTATATTTGTGTTCCGAGAAATGAAATAATCATGCTATATTGTGGTATGTCATATAATTTCAGTAGTTCAACTATTAAATTCATTTGAAGCAAGGCTTAGCCAGTAAATTATTGCAAAAGAAATAAAAAATATGGCAGAAAATAACAGATAAGTGACTGACGTTATGGCCTTTCTGTCTAGCATTCTTAAAGTAGTAGGACTGAGAAAAGAAACCTTAGATAGAAAATAAATAACAATTTTCGAGTCGTATTTTAGTCTAAACAGAAATTCTGCTGTTATTTTCTCCCCCCACCTTGATACTCATTTTTTTTTTTTTTTACCTTTCTCAAGACAAGTTTGCTATTCAGTGGTTTAGTCACTAAGCTGGGTCTGAGTCTTGAAATCCCACAGACTGTTGTCCACCAGGCTCCTCTGTCCATGGGATTCTCCAGGCAACAATACCAGAGTAGGTTGCCATTTCCTTCTCTAGAGGATCTACCCAACCCAGGGATCAAACCCAGGGCTCCTGCATTGCAGGCAGATTCTTTACTGACTGAGCTACAAGGGAAGCCCTATATTCTGATTGCTATTCAGAATATGGTGTAAATGCTTGTGTAGTAGATCTCTAGGTGACTTGCAAACTGGAAGTATCTCTTCTTTGTATCACTTAAAGCAGTAGATTTCAGACTTTTTAAAACGATGCATGATATGATATCCATTTTACCGTAGTCCAATGTGTGGAGTCATCTGGAACAATTAAATGCTTGGCGTATGCAGTATTTTCCATTCTTTTGCCCTGAGTACTGCTGGTCAAAAGATAAGATTCCCTGAATTTCTGTAAAACTGAAATCTCCATTCCCTCATTCTCTTTTATTTTCACAATATGCACGGTAGGTGGTAGACATTTCATGGATGAAGAAATTTAGGCACAGAGAATTCTGACTTTCTCAATGACATATCTCCCTTTTAATCAGGCTATTATAAATTCAGGTAAATATGGTTACTAGACATTTAAAAGAGATAAACTTGGGTAATGTGAACAACACAGAGCCTCAGTATGAATGTATTTACCTAACTCGTCTGGATCAAATGAGTTAACAGCTCTTCTGAACTTCAGTTTGAAGATGGATCCACTTCCTTCTCTATCCCCATCTTTGCATCTTCATCGCCTCAGTTTTTCAGCCACCTAGAACTACTTGTTCTTCTTCGGCCTCTGTATATTTTGGTCTCTATACAAGGAATGCCCTTCTTTGTCCTCTTTACCAGGCTAGTTCCTCATCCTTCAAATCCCTGGGAACTGTCCTTACTCCTCTCCTCTCCCACAATGTGACTTTCATAGCACCCTGTGCTCTTCCTCCCTCCCTCCTGAGATTTATAGGCTGAGACTTCTATTCTACAATCTAGGGCCATGTTGAATTCAGGATAAAAATATGGAGAAGGCATAAATGAATCAACAAGTGACCTCATAAAGAATGGCCACTGAAAAAGCTTGAATGTGATCTGGGACTGGAATTGTGTGTCTTGACCCTCCAAGGCCAGTCATTCATGACTTTATGATTCTATGACCATGATTTTAGTGTTTCCCTCAAGGGTGCAGATTTTGTGACTGGAAATTCATATAGTGAAGGACAGCTGTGTCTAATACATTCTTTCAATTTTATTTAGGGCACAAACAAGGGTGTTTTGAAGGGACAAATAAAGTAGTATATTGGGCAAGTGTACTGAGGCAATTTTAAAAAATTACTCAGATTTTAAAACTGCTGGAGCCTATTATACAGAGTGAAGTAAGCCAGAAAGAAAAACACCAATACAGTATACTAATGCATATATATGGAATTTAGAAAGATGGTAACGATAACCCTGTATGAGAGACAGCAAAAGAGACACAGAAGTTTAGAACAGTCTTTTGGACTCTGTGGGAGAGGGTGAGGGTGGGATGGTTTGGGAGACTGGCATTGAAACATGTATAATATCATATGTGAAATGGGTCGCCAGTCCAGGTTTGATGCATAATACAGGGTGCTCGGGGCTGGTGCCCTGGGATGACCCAGAGGGATGGGAGGGGGAGGGAGGTGGGAGGAGGGTTCAGGATGGGCAACACATGTACACCCGTGGTGGATTCATGTCAATGTATGGCAAAACCAATACAATATTGTAAAGTAATTAGCCTCCAAAAAATAATTAATTAAAAAAAAAAAACCAACACAAAACTGCTGGTTGGAACCCACCCTGACCTCCAGTTAGGGGTTCTGACCATGCCTCAGATCTCCATTTCCCACATGAAGCTATGCACTTGCGATTTTGTCCTCATCATTTTCATTAGTCTAGTTAGTGATTAGGTGAAGTCTCACACACACATTCTGCATGGATCTTCATAAGTTCTTTTGCACTATTTCCAGAATAAATTCCAGTCATATAACATCTAGGCTTGCCATGGCAATTACTACTTTTTTTATGTTTAAGAATCAACAACCAACCCCCCACCCTGCCAATAAACTAAAAGCAGCAAAACTCTTGAAAGATGTTCTTTGCGATCCTATTTGAAAAGAATATTCCCTAATACAAACTCCTGCCATTCCCAGATAGCAACAGAGAAGATTTTCTTCTTTATACTGTGACTCACTGTATCTTTATTCCCACAGCTGCTACTCAGGGCAGGCCAGTCGGTGAACACAATGGAAAAGAAAGAAGAGTTTATAACTGGAAAATAAGCACATTCAGAAGAAGTACACTCAAAGCATTATCAAAGTAAAATATGCAGCATTACCAACAAGAGCAAACAAAAGCCCACGCAAGAGATGTGTAAATATTTCATGAAGCTAAAGCCTTAATCAACTCTCTCCAAATCTTGCTGGTGTTGTAAACACTTCAGTTTCCTCCAGTCCCACCATGACCCAGATTCTTTGCAAAAACAAAATGAAAACACGATCCAATGGATCTTTAACAAATGTGGTGTGAAAAATATTTATTAACAGATAGAGCATATCCAAGGTATTGCCTTAACAGGAAGAAGAGTATACCTTAATAAAGGTGGTTGCTTCTTGATGACTTTCAGAGCTTCCTTTCTCCCCTTCCCCTCCAAACCATTGCCTTTTCCCCACTGCCTATGCTACTCTCAGGACATTTACATCATCTTAACCTTGAACTACCTACACCCCAAGCCAAGGCCCCTCTAAAAAGCACTTTAAACCTGACCAGACTTTGCTGCCTTCCTACCAGCCAAAATCACTTTCGAGTGTCTAAATTCTTCCCCTTCTTCCCACCCCCCCCCCACTCTTTCACTGCCCATTGTTGCGTCTGAAATTTTGCCTGTATCTTTTGGATCTGCCTGGATGGCGTAGGGATCTTTTGTGTGTATTGGTTGACTGTTTTTCAGTGATTTCTTTTCTAAAATCCATCTCCAAAGAACTGTTTATAGCCTCTAGTCTACCCTGATTTAATGTGGTTCCAAAGTTCACCTCTAGATATTGAACAGGTCTCTACAATGATTTCCCTTTATCAACCTCTGCCTGCCCTTCTCTCTCTGCCTATCTCAAGAAAAACTATGTATGTAATGTGTGTATACACACGCATACAAAAGCATGTATATTATATAGAACGATAGTATGCGGACCTTAAACGGAGTAAGTGTAGAAAAATGAGAAAAATGTGTAGTATTGCCACACACACACACACACATACACACACGCACCCCTATTTGGATATTCACAGTATGCAGACCTGATTGCAAATCCCCCTCTCTCAAGAACAAGAACAACAGGCGTCTTCGCCGGTTTACCTTCAAAGCCAGAGCCTAAAGGAGCAATGACCTTGCCGAGAAATTTATCACCTGCGCGAAAGGCTGCCCCTCCTGGAGCTCAGGACGGGATGGGAACGAGAGCAACAGGCAAAAAGGATCACCTGGCAAAATGTGGGACCGAATCCATCTCCCATCAGTACCGAGCACACCGCAAAGCTGTGGTCTCCCAGGGTTGCAAGATGGGCAGAGGTGGCGCGGGGGGCGTCTCCTCCCGCGGCCG
>NW_011495025.1:5107070-5107206 GCF_000754665.1 Bison bison bison | reverse complement strand
CGCCCGCCGGTCACCTACCTGCTGTTGCCCGGCTGTCTCCGGCGTGGCGGGGCCGCTGCCTGCGCTTTGGCAAGGGCTTCCCGTCGCATATCACACGCAGGGGCTCCCGGCGCCACACCGATGCCTCAGCGGGCTC
>NW_011495025.1:5101854-5106694 GCF_000754665.1 Bison bison bison | reverse complement strand
GCAGCAGCAGCAGGACGCCGAGCTCCGCCTCCGCCGCGCCCCGCCCAGCCTTCCGTCCCGCGGGAAGGGGTTGCGGCGGCGGCTGCTGCGGGCCAGGGGGCATCCGGGCCCCCGCTGGCGGGTTGCGGTGTTGCTGCAAGGAGACCAGCAGCAGGTGGAAAGTTCAGAAGGAGATTAAGATAGAGGGCCGGGGCCCAGAGCAGCTCCGCAGGAATTCTGGCCCTCGCTCCACCCGCAGGTCGCCAGACTCCATGGCTGTGTCTTGACTCCAGCACAGGGGTTCCAGTAGAGCCAAGTGCAGAGATCTGAAACCAAGGAGACCATCCGAGGTTTCCTCGGTGTTGCAAAAAGTAGGATGCCCCGCGTATTTGGAGAATGCATTGCTGACAGTGTTCCTGCCCCCTGCCCCCTACCGCCCCAACTCCCCTCTCCTGGGCATGGATGGTTTTGGAAAGCGTCCACTGAAAGTGGCTCCAGCAACACTGAATGGATGTGTAGTATGGTTAGCAGCTGCAGATGGTGCAAATGAAACTGAAAAGAGGTAATGCTCACCGACTATTTGTTGGCAGGCACTGTGCAAAATGCCTTATATGCAGTCTTTATAATTCTCTTAAGGACCCAATGAAGTGAGTGATATTCTCCACTTTACTGATGAGAAAACTAAAGCTTCAATGATTTAGACACTTTGCTTCAGGTCACACAGTAGTAACTGCATAACTGGAATTCAAAACACTGCAAAAGAGATCCTCTCATTCATGGGGATCACCTGGGGATCTTGTTAAAATGTAGGTTCTGACTCAGTAGGCCTTGGGTGGACCTGTGGATCTGTGGTTACTAATAAGTTCACAGGGGGTGTTTGTGTTGCTGGCCAAGGGACCAAACTTTCTAAACCACTAAGTCAGGGATTTTAATAAATTTCTTCTTTTATGCCAGCTCTAGATGATTGATTGCAACTTCCTAAAGGTAGGTTAAGAAGGATTCTAAGGCTGTGTCTTGGCTCTTGCACAAAGAATGTTGCACTCCATTGTGTGTGTGTGTTAGTTGCTCAGTTGTATCTGACTCTTTGTGACCCCACGGACTGTAGCCTGTTGGGCTCCTCCATGGAGTTCTCCAGGCAAGAATAGTGGAGTGGGTAGCCATTCCTTTCTCCAGGGGATCTTCCTAACCCGGGGATCAAACCCAGGTCCCCTGCATTGCAGGCAGATTCTTTACCATCTGAGCTACCAGGGAAGCACATTCGCCATGTCCAGTTTGGTTAATAGAGGGAAGTTTGTGACAAGTGTGCTGGGTGGCCATCCCGGCAGTAGGCTATTTCTACCACTTTTAAAATAACATGTTGATTATTGAGAATTATTATAATGCAACATATAAGGATGGGTGTCTTCATTCCATACCCAACCCTTGTTAAGAAAAAAAAAAAAAAGAAAGCCTTAACTTAAAGTTTTACACTTCACGTTTACATAACACAAAATACAAAATGCTCGTATGAATGATTTCATCTGTCTTCATAATGACTCTGTAAGGCAGGTATAATTTTACTTTACAGGAAAGGAAACTGAGGTAGAGCAATTTTCCTGATATTACACAACTAAAAACGTGATAGGGGCTAGATTGTGACAGATCCCTAGCTCAGGCTTTTTTTTTTTTTTAATTATTAAACTACTCTATTAGTTTCCTGTTAGTCACTTAGTCATGTCTGACTCTTTGTGACCCCATGGACTGTAGCCTGCCAGGGTCCTCTGTCCATAGATTCTCCAGGCAAGAATACTGGAGTGGGTTCCTGTTCCCTTCTCCAAGGGGTTTTCCCAATCCAGGGATCAAACCCAGGTCTCCTGCAGTAGTTTTCTCCTGTTGCTATAACAGATTGCCACAAATTTAGTGGCTTAATACAACACAAATTTATTATTTTATAGTTTTTGAGGTACAATGCCTGAAAATTGGTTTTATGGGGCTAAAATCAAAGGTTCATCAGGGCTATGTATTCCTTCTGAAAGCTCTACGGGGAGAATCTGTTCCTGACTGTTCTTTGCTCAGTTTCTAGAGGCACCTGCCTTTCTTGGCTTGTGACCACATCACTCAGACCTCTTTTATCCTCTACCCTGACTCTGACTCTCCTGCATCCCTCTTTTATAAAGTCTCTTGTGATTATTTTGGGTTAATCCAGATAACCCAGAATGATATCCCCATCTCAAAATCCTTAATTTATCATATCTGCAAAGGCCCTTTTGTGATTCAAGGTAAGATAGAGGTTCCAGGGATTAGCTATTTTGGTAGGATCATTATGTCTACCAAAGCTTCACTTAGTACTTATCCTATAGTTTCTACTATATTTTACTCATCCATCTCTTCTGCTTGATTTCTCAGACTGCTGGGAAGTTCTTTCAATGCAAAAAATCACTTGAAAGTCATTCAAGAGACAATAACAAATGTATACCAGCAAGAGAAATCCCAAGGCCATGAAAAAGCCAAGAGGATGGCTAGGACTGTGGTCATGAAGTGGACGCAGAGGATTAGGAGGTGCTTATTGGTCTGAGTGAACTGACGTAATCCTTAAGGCAAGTCCTAACCACAGTTATAGGCTCATTTTAGCAATACAGAATTTTTTTAAAAAATTCTGCTTCTCAAGGGTACGTTGTTCCATGATGAATAAAGCAATTCAAAACCCATACAAAATTGAGTATAACACCAAATTCCAAAACATAATAACTATCAGAGTGATGATAAATAGTATATCAGTACATGAAGCAAAGCCAAATCATATTATTGAATACCTTAAGGAATTTATAGAAAGACTGACATACACAAGTTTAAAATATCATTAGGAACACAGGGTTTGTGGGAAATGAAAATAATAAAGGATTTGAACAGAAGAAACAATAGGAGAAGCAATGTGAGTCGGTACATGATTAATTGCCAAGTGAATTAAAGTGAAAATTTTATTTGCAAGTTAGGTTTATGCAGGGGAGTGGAGATAAAGCTGGAAAGGTAGATTAGAAAATTGTTTTGTAAAGCATCTTAAATGTCAAGTTATGGAGTTTAGACTTAACCTGAAATTATAATGACAATAACAATACGTTATGTCCACATAATGCCCAGTAATTTACCAAGCACTTTTTACATATTTTCAGTTATTTGACTTCTTCTCTGACCCTGGAGAAGCAGGGCAATGTGTTCACAGACACATGAACACAGATACACTTCACGCCACAAGGAAAAGGAAATACAGCCTTCCTATCAAAGATGTGTTCTCATCCATTCTATATGCAATAGCAGCTCCCTCCCCCTTTACCTGTCATTCTTCCTGTCCTCCCTAGCCTGCTTTATGTGTTTCTAGCAGACTTCCTACTGCATTCTGATAGAGTATATATTTGTTTATTGTCTCTCTACTGTTTTTGAGGGCAGGGGCTATGTCTCTTTTTTTGCTGCTAAATCTCTGTCACCTAAAGCTACACTATTAAGGGCTCAGCAAATTAAATGAATCATTACTCTAATTTATAAATCAGGAATCAAAATGCCAGATATTTAAATAAACTTTGTGATGTCCCACAGCTGTTCAGAGCCTTTACCAAGACTAAAGCCCAGGGTCCAGCCCAATGCTTTTTTGATAGTCTGTTTCCTTTCTTAGTGAAAGGTCTTCAGTTCAGTTCATTTCAGTTCAGTTCAGTTGCTCAGAGCTCAGTCGTGTCTGACTTTTTGCGACCCCATGAATTGCAGCACGCCAGGACTCCCTGTCCATCACCAAATCCTGGCGTTTACCCAAACTCATCTGCATCCAGTTGGTGATGCCATTCAGCCATCTCATCCTCCATCATCCCCTTCTCCTCCTGCCCCCAATCCCTCCCAGCATCAGGGTCTTTTCCAGTGAGTCAACTCTTCGCATGAGGTGGCCAAAGTATTGGAGTTTCAGCTTCAGCATCAGTCCTTTCAATGAACACCCAAGGCTGATCTCCTTTAGCATGGACTGGTTGGATCTCCTTGCAATCCAAGGGACTCTCAAGAGTCTTCTCCAACACCACAGTTCAAAAGCATCAATTCTTCAGTGCTCAGTTTTCTTCACAGTCCAACTCTCACATCCATAAATGACCACTGGAAAAAACAAAGTCTTGACTAGACGGACCTTTGTTGGCAAATTAATGTCTCTGCTTTTGAATATGCTATCTAGGTTGGTCATAACTTTCCTTCCAAGGGGTAAGCGTCTTTTAATTTCATGGCTACAATCACCATCTGCAGTGATTTTGGAGCCCCCCAAAATAAAGTCTGACCCTGTTTCCACTGTTTCTGCATCTATTTCTCATGAAGTGATGGGACCAGATGCCATGGTCTTAGTTTTCTGAATGTTGAGCTTTAAGCCAACCTTTTCACTCTCCACTTTCACTTTCATCAAGAGGCTTTTGAGTTCCTCTTCACTTTCTGCCATAAGGGTGGTGTCATCTGCATATCTGAGGTTATTGATATTTCTCCTGGCAATCTTGATTCCAACTTGTACTTCTTCCAGCCCAGCGTTTCTCATGATATACTCTGCATATAAGTTAAATAAGCAGGGTGACAATATATAGCCTTGACGTACTCCTTTTCCTATTTGGAAGCAGTCTGTTGTTCCATGTCCGGTTCTAACTGAAAGGTCTTAGGGGCATTTAAACAGGGGCAGTACTGTATTTTAAAAGGATAAGAATTTGAGATGAGAATCTTCTCTAAATGTTACATCTTGCCTAAAAACTTCATCATTTTAGCTGGATTGGCAAGAAGTATCGACAGAAGGCAATCAAGATTGTGGGGAGAAATATCAATAACCTCAGATATGCAGATGACACCGCCCTTATGGCAGAAAGTGAAGAGGAAA